>NW_026962011.1:40789325-41089325 GCF_032445375.1 Bacillus rossius redtenbacheri
ACTCCAGGCGACTGCTGGATTTGCTCGCTGTGGGCGCGGCCGGAGCCCTCTCCTACATCACTGATCTGTTTGACAGATGTTAAGGGGGTGACTCCCATTTCAGGTCAAGATTTTATATTTACACCAATTACAGATCAACTTGTAGATTTTTTCAATTGTTTAACTTTCACGAAATGAAAAATATATAAAGCTCATACTTTTTGCATTATTAGCTGCCAAAGTTAAATTTTTAAGGTTTTTGGGTTGTACAAATAAGGAGAATTTAATTGACTGCAGAACTGAATTTTTTTTAGGTTCAACTGCAATGCCACTGGCTACTTCAAGAAATGGTTTGAATTTCTTTCAGAAAATATTAATTTATTTTACCTGGCATTTCAAAATTCTCAAATTTGTTAAGATTTTGACAGCCAAGAAACATGAAATGAGTTTTTGTAACATTTACATTTTTGTTTACATTGTAAAATATCGTACTCCATGTTAATTAATTCATGGCTTTAAAAAATATATATATTGTCCTCCTTTTTAGTGAAATGTCCTCCTTTTGCGAGGTGAATGTCCTCCTTTTTTGTTATCAGTGTCTGGTAACCCTAGGTGGGAGTAATTTGTTGGAAGTCGCATGGAGCGGAAATGTATGACCACAATGTTGCCATCTGTGGCGGATGGCGCGAACCAAAGTTCCCAATGCCAGAGGGAAACTGTATTTTAACAAGATGGGCAATAGTTTAATAAAAATTCATTGTTGAAAAACAGATCCAAAGCCGTTTTATAGTTAGTTTTTTTAAAGTCTTTTTTCCCTTTTATCGGAGCCGTTTCATTATATAGTTTAAAATTTCGCTCTGCAAATGATTCGATAGTCGACGTAGCTGCTCCGGCAGCGAATTCTCGCGGCGGGTGCGGTAACTACGTTTGATCGAAAACACAACTTCCGTAAGATATATTTCACGCTTGGCATTATTTAAAAGAATTCTAACGTTAAATTGCGTGTCCGAGTTTCGCATTGTTAAGGGTATTTGCAGCACGAGATCACGCATCTCTGGCGTGTACTGAGCGACTCAATCACAATTTTTGACGTGACAAAGTCTAATAAATCGATGAACGCCGGCTGCGCACACGAAAAAGGATGACTCACTGTCCCGTTATGCCCATTGTCCCGTTACGCTCATTGTACGCTTGCGCCCCATCTATCTCTCTTCCACTCGATTGGAACAACCATCGATTTGACATTTTCGAGGCACACTAAACTTGAAACACTCCCATACGTTTCCTACTTTTCCCATCATCGTCCTATCCTTAACAGAAAAACACAGATTGGAAAAAGTTAAATAGCAAACATGTATAAAACGTTATAGTTAAAATAATCTCTTCGTTAAAGTAACAAACATATTTGAATTGACGAGTGCAAATAAAAGTAAATTTATCAATTAAATTGTAGATTTCATTTCACTCATTCTGTTTGTGTCCATACAAAATAGTGATAATTCAATAAAAAAAAAATGATTCAATTTTATTCATAAAAGTATGCGATCATTTCATCGATGTTTTGTTATGACGTCGTCACGTTAAACTATCGTCCGTAAACCGACTTTACAGACGACCAATTTTTTTTTCCCTTTCAGCCGATGTCCAGCGAGTGCGAGAAAGTTCGCGGCGCGGGCGCCTCGGAAGTGGACAGCGAGTGGCGGAGGGCAGCACGCGCCTGTCTCTCCCGGCGCGCGGCCATGGCCTCCTCGGCGGCCCCTAGGGCCATGGGGCCGGCGGCGTGGCCCCAGGTGTCCCTCCAGCGCCGCCAGTTGGCCAGGCGGCGGTCCTCCGCCGGCGCTCCCGGGACACGAGGCGGGACCCGCCCGCGCCCCGCCGCAGCTGCCTCTGCGCGGACCGATCCAAGCTCCCCGTCAGCTTCGCCGGCGGAACCCTCGGCAGTCCACTTTCAACCTTCTGGAGGCCGGTCCACACGCAACTTTTTACCTGCGCAGGTCACGTCGTTGCAGACGAGACGTAGCGTGCAGACAGGAAAACTGCGCGGAGACGGAACACGGAGAAGGAAAAACCGTGGTCATAAGAGCATCTACGTCCGCGCAGTTTAGTCGACCTGCACAGACTTGTCGCGGCGTGTGTGGACACTTCCTCCCGTCTTCTCCGTACAGTACGGGGCTCAGTTCTCCCTCGGTATTTGTGCCGGAACAGTGTAATCCGTTCAACGATGAGCCGATTTGCGACAGTGTTCACGTGAATTTCTAACAGATTTCATTGGTCTGTACAAGTCCTTTCCGTGTTTGTGGCGGGTCAAATCAAAAGTCAAGCGTATGAAGCACTTGTGCAAAAATACAAAGAGGTTGACATCGCGGCTAACAGAGATAAAATAACAAAAAAAAAAAACACACACACACACATTAATTCTTTGAGGTCGGTATATCGGAAAGAATCGGCCAAAGTAAGAAATTCTCGCAACTGATAGAATAAAACTTGGCTGCAAACTGTGTTGTGTGGACACGGCTAAACTGCAATAAGTATTTAGTTTGCACAGTTTTGCCTGCGCAATCAAAACTGTGTACAAAACGTTGCGTGTGGACCGGCCTTAACTCTACAAGTAAGTACAATAATTTGGTACCGTTGAACTGATCTGATGATGGAACCAGGATTCTGATAGTGGAATTCTTCAATGGCTACCAGCAAACCCATCGAGTTTGGCTCATCCGGTCTGTTTTATCGAAGTCCGTTACCGACAAAAGCGCTTATTTCAAAACTATAATTATTTATGAACTTTTTAGTATGTATCTGATATAAGCGCGTTTTTAAAGTTTTTTTAAACTATAATATATCTTAATGTTCATTTTACTTTGCAGGAAATTTGCTATTCGTTTTTATTTGAAGCTTCGGTTTGTTGCAAGGGTTCGTGTCTCATAATGTAGTTTCGCTTTTGTTGCAAAGCTTTAAAACAATGGAAGCCGAAGATTCGCTCATAAAAATATTTAGTTATTTTTTTTGTTGTGTATGTTTTGCTTGAATAAAGTGGGCTAGTTTAAAAAAAATCAAAAGATTGCACCCAGTTTGCTTTTATGAATGTTCATTATTAATATTATGCATGCTTATTTTTTTTATTGAATTTTGTTATGCATAAGGCTCAAATGATTAATCACTTAAAACCTGTTCAAACATTTTAAAATAAACTATAAAATAACACTTGTAACTATGACTTGCACTACAGCTTCTTTTAATAACTTAATTTGGAGTTGGTTTTTTTTTGGGGTTGGGGGGGGAGGGTAATAAAATAAATTTTCCGCAGAGGGTACCACCTGCCCTTGCTAGATCACTGTCAGTTTATACTCGGTGATTTCTTCTTCATCAATAAGCTAGTATATCCACTGCTAACAGGCAAGCGCCTGAATGTGCAGTATTGTGCAACAATGAACATGTGCTTCAACAACTGCCAATCGGTCTTGAAGATGGCTGCGACGAGTCTTGCCGAAACATCGGGTACCTACATGATAGATTTTCACGAACGCGGCCCGAACCCAGAAACCAGGAAAGCAATTAGCGACTTATGTCAAGAACAATTAAGATCTAGATTCTCCATTCTTTTTAAATTTGTATAGCTATTACAAAATATATTTCTGAGCAATGGAAACTGACGTTTTAACATTCTACGGTTAAAATATTCGAAAATTGCAAGAATTATTCTGATGTCGTAGGGTCTTCATTTAAAAGTGCGTAGAACGAGTCAAAAATATAATACTTTTAAATTTTCTATTGAATATCCTATAAATTGTTTTTGAAGTTCATTAAGTCAATTATGGGAAGTTTTTGAACGCAGTACAAGGATTTTGGAAGATTATTAAACAACCTGGATGCAAACACGGCCCATTAGATTAGTGTCACAGATTTTCTAGGTGCTCATTCACCAACATAAAAAGTCATATATTTCTTATACCTTTAATAAAGTAATGAAAATATTATTACCTTGATGTTTACACCTTTTTTTCTCCATTATGTAGCCTTGGTCGACTCCACACCCATGTAGGCTACATATTTAGTTTCCTTCGTTGTGTATGTCTTCTATGGCCTGAGTTTTGTATAATATCGTAGAGTAAATAACATCAGGTCATTCCAGGGAAGCATTTAGATTCACATCAGTCCATTCCGAGTTCCGAACAGTTCCGAACAGTTCCGAACCTTAACCGAAGTTCTCCCCTCTCTAGTGTAACTTACTAGCACATAATATCATAGAACATACAGGGTTGCATAATATAATAGGATAAGAACGCGCGGGAAAGATGTTGAGATCGTCTTTCATAGACTTTAGTGACGGAGAAACTAGAGAATTGTCTAACTACAGTTAAAATACTTTAAAATACTGTTGTCGGTTGATTGTGTTAGGTTAACTACAATAAAAATACTGTTAATTCGTGTGAACAGCTAATTAGGTTATGTTAGCTATGAATGTTACAAATAGGCCTTCTATAAAATAATAAGGGCAATTGGTTACATTAAGTTACCCACATCTTAATCTGGTAATTCCTAACCAACAATTAATATTATTTTAAAGTATTTCTAATGTAGCTATCCTAACCTAACCAACCATCACTCTTTTAAACTATTTTTTAACCTAGCTAATCCAAGCAAACCAACTGTCCAAAATATTAAAAGTATTTTTTATGTAGCTAACCTAAACTAACCGACCATTCTTACAATATTAAAAATTTGAAATATTTACACCAAACCTTAAAATGTTAAACTACAAAAATTTTGGAATTTTTATTTTTAATTTTCAGAAATGTTGCTTTCCTTCAGAATAAACAATGTTTTAACCAATCTGTATACAGATTCTATCCAAAAATTATATAAATGGAATTTAAAAATTCAAATCCTCGACGTTTTGGTTTAAGATAAACAGGGGGGGGGGGGGGGGGGGGGACATACGAGAAAAATAATTGAACATGCACGAACGCAGCCCCCGAACGTACTGGTGTGAATCTTAGGTTTCCCGGTCGTTCCACCCCGCTAACAAACTGTCATTGGTCAAATGCGATGACGTACATGTAACAACACGAATACACGAGAGTTAAAATTGTAAACGGGGCTAAATTATACTTTCTCAAATTTTGTGCTCGTTTAAATTTATTTTATGATAAATATTTAAATTTATGCTATAATTATTGTTCTATATTTAAACATTCTTATGTTTTAAATAGTTATATCGTATATTAGCCTTATTTAATTATTTTAATAATTTACAATTTTGATAGATGCCATCATACACGTGCGACGTGTCGTTTTAACACCACAACACTTCTCTATTATTTAATATTCGTGATTTTAAAATGTTGTGCTTTTTTAGACCACTATATCAATACATATTAACTAGTGCGTATAAAAAAGAGACATTAAATTAAGAAGGGCTACCAAGATAATTGCACTCTGTTATTTATTTTCTTTTATTTGACTCCATTCTGATCGTAGATTGAGTTTAAAACACATGTAAATTGTATACGTACTAAAATTTTCCAAGTACTATATACACGTTACTACTTTCGTGATAAATTTTTATCTACGCCCATCGTCTGTTTGTGTTACTTATTTATTCTTAAGTCATTTAATACTAAAATAAAAATATTTCTGAAATGATGATAGTAATTCAATATGTGTACTGTCGTGGGCCTAGCCACTGTCCCTCCTTTCTCTCTGACTCCTTTTTATTATTATAGTCCGTTATTACCTGTTAATATGAAACTGGTAAATATGTTTCTCCACTACTTTTGCTTTTACTGGTGTAGTGTCATTATTTATTGTGCTGAATATTATTACTATTTGTGGGCGCCAGGATTCTCCCCTTATTAAGCTTGAGTGTGTGATAATACCATATGACATGGGTATTTCTATTATTATAAAACAAATTACTCTCAAACATTAAGATTTAGCTCACACATATTTTTTTTATTCTAGGGAACAAAAGGAATCCAAAATCATAAATTGAATTAATTAAAATACATAGCTCTATCTCTGTCAGCACAAGAATTACTGTTAATGTTATTATAATAAAACCTACAAAGCTGTTGGCACTCCAGAACACATGTAGTTTAAAAAAACTTCTAGATTTAGGTTGCGCACATTTACTCCAAATTAACAATTGACTCTCAAAGTCTAGGATTTATTATTTTTACACAGTTTTGTATTTTTACCTCGGCTAGTTCTCAGTTTTCTTATTGATTGGTCGGTAGATACACAGAGAAACGTCTCCCTGGAACACTAGATCACCAAGTCGTATGTTAATGGGTATTTAACAAAAATAATAATTTTTATAGATTTTGTGTGTTCAAAAATACTTTACAGTCTTTTCAAAGTCTCAAATCACAACAATAGATCCAATTTAATGTTAGGTAGTGTATTTTACAATTATTCCATACCAAATATGAATGGTGGAAAATAGGGCATATGTTACTCACATAAAAATATGCACTCCTAATTACTTTACCGTTTTGATAAAGCCCTACCAATAATTAAACACTTTAATTCAATCAATCCTTATCGTCCATTTGTGCGGATGCCTATTTCCAGCTTACATTCTTGTTGATATTTATCTCTTTGATATACTGCATGCAAGTCCCATCGAAGCCATCATAAAAAACTCTCTTTTTTTTTTAATTATTTAAAACTTATGCCTTTGTTGGCAAGGCGGCTCCTCATTGGCCGGAATCTAGTGACAGTTACACTTAATTTACATTTAACTTTTGAATCAGGTGCTCAACAATAACACCAAAACATAATATTCACATTAAATTAAAAATAACAATTACTGACCATAAAATGTTACATAATTAAAACATCCATCAAAATATTACTTTACCGTTGTAAAACTCAATTGTCTCTATAGAGGTCTCTCATATTGTTGGATTTTAATGTTCATATTATACCATAGAGTTTGTATTTCATAGATAGGCATTAATTAAACTTCTTAGTGTTCAAACATGATTATAAAATACATAAAATATCGTATTAAATATTTTGTATAGAAAATATTACCTGTTAAGTACACGTATTCACGTACAACACACGGCCGTGTACAAGACGCAGTCACACCCCATATTTTTTTTTTTTAATATGACTTTGAGACGCAACCACGCATATTTCAAAACTGTTTTCTTACCTGCCACTCGTGACGTTGAATTATCTGCGTCGCCAAGGAAGCAAGATTATCTGCAAGCGTGTCTACCGCGCCTGGACTGTTTGGTGCTGGACGTGCACAGCTGCAGATGTGGTTGCGGCACTCCCTCGCCCAGGCGCGGCCGAGAGACGTGGATCTCGCTGCGGTAACCGCAGAGTGGGACGCACCACAACGCCGAACGTACAATAATGCCGAAAACCATAACGCCGAATGCCAAATTGACTACAACGCCGACAGCTAGAAAACTGCAAGTATACCACAACGCCGAATTACCACAACGCCGAAATGCATTATCGCCGAAAAATGTCATTGCAGGACTGCCACAAAGGTCAGGTTAGGTAAGGTTAGCACACAAATTCATTCAGTTGTTTTTCATTTTGCTCCTGTGCCCCACCCTCCCCGCAGCAACATTTTTCGGCGTTACTGTATTTCGGCGTTGTGGTATACTTGCAGTTTTCTAGCTGTCGGCGTTGCGGTCAATTTGGCATTCGGCGTTATGGTATTCGGCGTTATTGTACGTTCGGCGTTGTGGTAACGACCCACCGCAGAGCACGAAAAGCATGTGACGGAAGTCAGAAGAAGTGTTTTATTTTGGCGTTAACACGTTACGTAACACTACGATTTGCGTAATGATTTTGATGTGTTCGTAATAGCGTGCAGTTTGTTTTGTATTTACTAACATTTTGTGGTAAAATATTATATGTATATTTATGGGACAGTCCACTGGGTTTGTACCCCTTGTAAGGACTTGTGTTAGTTTCTAATGATGTTTGATCTCTATGGCTATCATTGTATTACATGACAACATCCGATGCTTGATTTAACACAGATTCCATTGGTGATTGAATCAACATTGCATTCGGGCTTATGGCCGTTAGGAAAAACCATATTAACATAAACGTAGGTGATTCCAAAAAAAAATTAAAAATTGTTGGCTCGCTTGCCAACTTTAACCAACTTTCGAGCTTTTCACCGCACAAACACTGTTAAATGACCTAAATATTTTTATCAGAATGGCGTCAGCTCTGAATAAATTAAAAACCCAAACCACAGCCAAAATAATTTTTTCTTGTCTAATCATTTCCTGACTAAGCTGTCGCACGTATGTAGAACCACGAGTGCTTTAAAGAAGTAGTATTTATTTTTATGTTTATCTAAGTGACATGTATTTGTGTTTTTTTATCTTACTTTTTTTCATTAAAATATGAAACCAGCTCGCTTAGTTGTACTTGAGTATAGGAACATATTACTTCATTTAAATAACTTTCATTAGTTTTTGATTAAGTTATAGATTCCTTACCAGGTTGTTCAAGGCATCATGTCATTCACGTAACATTATATAAATTATACGAGTATATAACTGGCTTTTATACATATATTTACAATATCATGGTACAGTGTACAGTTTTTTTATTTTGAAAATATTATTTTTAATTTACATTTTTTCATAGATGCTGGGTTTTCGTAAATAACCCAAATGGCCTTTCATTTTATGTGCTATAAAGACAGTAAAAATTAAAGCGTAAAGAAGTAAATAACACTTTTTTTTTAATCTACGGTTTAGCAACCTGAAAAATCACTGATTTTAATCATGCAAAATGTTTTATATTTGAAAAATAAAAACATTTGATAGTACTTGGAGTTTGGAAATTGTATAATTCATTGGTGTGGTAATCACATTAAAAATATTACATAAAATTAAAGGCAGTAATTTTATAAATTTGATCAACATTATAAAAAAAACTAAAATAAACGTCGATCGAGTAAAATACATTATTTGATTTTACACGCCATTTTAATGTTGACAAATCTCATTAATTTCCTTAGAAATATGCATATTTTCTTGCACCTTATACGTGTATGAACATACGTATGCATATATACACATATATACATTAATAAAGATGTAAGGGATTAATATTATTTTAGAAGTTTTTCGGTATTTTAAAAGGGCAAGACATCAAAAGTTGACTGTCTCATTTCCTTTTCTCGTCTTATTATTGCCAACGTATAACCAACGATGTTTCTAATAATAATTCTTAGTAATAAAAAAATGAAGATGAAAAATTTTAACCTTGTTTAGGTTTAAAATTAATTAATAACATTTTCTCAAATTGTTACTACTTGCAATAGCCTTTTTCTTTCTTAACATTTTTATCTAACCTAATATAAGCTTTCCTTAAATAAACTGTCATATATCATTAGAATATATCTCAGTCCCGGACATTTTATTTAAAAAAAGGTCATTTTACAATAATACTCTTTTTTATTGATTTAGAGCAGGTACGGTATATTATAGTAGTAAATAAAACACTTTTTAACATAACTTTAATGTTTTCATTTATTACAAGAAAGTTTCTGTTTCAAAAGTACTAACATCTGAGTCAATATAATTTTTTGCCAACAGGTTGTTACAGCAATTTCTCAGCAGAAGTTATTTCATTTTTGGCTGTATGAAAATACAGTAATAATACAGGTAGAAAATAAAGTTGTGACTATTAACTGCAAAACTGCGTGTATAAAGAAATAAACTCTAAGCAAAATATGTATATGTATATATATTCATTATGTACACATTTTATAGCGTATTTTTTATAGTTTGACAATAGTCCATCAAATGACATCATTTCGTTCATCTGCACAGAATCAAACTGATGTCACTCATTCACTGTGGAATGGCTCAGGAGATCTCGATTCCGATGTTGGTATTCGAACACAAGGTAGTGTCAGCACTCTCTCCAAGAACAATTTAGAACCGTTGCCGGAAATAAATCATCGTCATCAGAGGCAAAATTGCGAAGTTATGAAGATGATCGTCCATTAAGAATGCCATCGCGGGGTACAATTTATTAATCTACGAAGATGTAAGAGCGCTTGCTCGGTCTGCAGTTGAAGTTACATCTCGCTTGACCAAGACGTGACGTCAACACAATAAAGCAATCAAATGTTTCCTTTTTTTTTTAAATACGTAATTTTACCTTATCTAAGCATCCAGAAAGAATGAGTTATCTTTTTTATTTTGCTACAGTGTTTTAAAATGATTGAAATTCCATCAAAGTAAAACACAGTGATTTTACAAAATACGGTCTGAATGATCCGTTTGGGAAAGAGCCTCAAAAATTTAAGTAACTGAACTGGCTCATTTAAGTTACATTCAAATCCCGGTGATGCGTATTTCACTGTAATTCCAAAGGTTTTTAAAGTTTGTTTGTTATTAAGACTGGCTGTTGTTCGACGCTGGACGCACGATGACTCCCCTCGCTGGTGGTTGGAGAGGGTGTGCCACGGAGGGGAGAAGGGAAGCAGGGGGCGCGAACCACGCGGGTCACAGTCTCGCGACAGTCCTCGCAGCGCCTCACAGCCGCCTGCCGCCGCGGAAGCCCCTGGTCTTGGCGGGCTCCTCCTGCGGCGCCGCCTCCGGGGCGTCTTCGCCGCCGCCGCCGCCGCCGCGGGCCGCCGCCGCCGCCCGGGAGCGGCCGGGGAACTTGCGGGACGACGTGGAGGACGCGGGCTGGCTGTCGCTGGGCGCGACCACAGGGTCGGAGGCCGAGCCCGCCGCCGCGGACGCCTTGGAGCCGGAGAACCTCCGGCGAGAGCTGGCGGCGGCGGCGCGCGGCTTGCTAGTCGCCGCCTCCGGGGGCGGCGGCGCGGCGCTGTTGGAGGCGGGCGTCGGGTACACGGACACCACCTGGCCGCCGGCGCCGCCTCCGCCTCCGAGCTGCGACATGCATGTACATATTCAACAACCCTGCATTTGTTACGTCACTTTGTCTAATATATAGGGGCAGGAAATTTTCCGCGAAAAAAAAAAATCTGAACGCCTACTAGACTGCAACAAGGTGTATATACCCACACCAAAGGTTTCTTCCTTGTGATTGGCGGCCGTCTGCGAGAGAAGTCGTTGCCTTGTTTGCACGAGCCACTAAGGACGCGTTTGCTTCCACACTGAATTAGTGTGATTGGTTGTTGCAACAATCGACATGCCCCTCAAAGCAACTCACCCAATCACGAAACACAGACGATGCTACAGTGTTTTAACTTCCAGCTACTCTCGGGATCTTTTCGCGAAATTTTCATGGCCCTACTAAGTAATAGGGAATACCTCACGTGGCGGACACAACTCACTCACAAACACCTAGAGACCTGCCAAAATTCACGGATTCATTCGGCGATAGGCTAGAATTCAAACACACATACCTCTTAGATAATTTTTATATCGGCTTACTGTTCATCTGGAAGAATCTCAACCAGTTATTAAACCCTCAACCGAAAAAGGATCGAATCACAGACAAACAAACTGAGACGACTTTCAAGTCGGCAGCCAATGAACGAACTTGCGTTATTTGCCCGAGTGTACAGTTGTATGTGCAGTCTATCCTGAAGGCCATCCTAAACCGCGAATTTTGCAGGTCTCTACTAATACCAAACAACTCTGTCGCGTTTGCGTGTGTGCGTCACGTCACTTTATGAAATAGGAAGCCATTTAGTTTCAAACAATGACCAGAACTCTTTAGGCATTCATTATAAAGGGAATTATTTTACACACATTTTAAAACCAAAACGTACACGTCTCTTAATCCAAAGGTGCAAACCATATACTTAAATATATATATATATATGTTTTTGTTACGAATTAAATAACTATGTTCAAACTGCGTGACCGATAAGTTTATCGAAAGATATAATTTAACTTAAAAAATTAATTATTTCATCAATAAATTCTTCACAACGCTAAAGTGGATCTTACTATCGAGCTGTTGCCAATAGCATGTTTTAGATTTCCACGGCCTCCCGCAAATGTATATCTGCTTCTCCGATACTAATCTATGCCATCGTTTTCCCTCTATAGTTTTGCTTCATGTGACATGCATCAGATATGGTTTAACTTAAAGTTATTAAAAGTTTGTATTTTAATTAACATATAACAATAATTAACGTCATGCGGATGACTACATATGTAATATTTTGACTTTGATGGATTGAATTTCTCTTTCTATATTAGGTATTCAGCTACAAGTATGTCCGAGATTGAAGCCTAACAGCGGAAATATAATTACACACAATGCTGTCAGTGTATGATTATATAATAATTTTAAAATAATTTTAAAGTATTTTTTCAATTTTTTGTACGATTGTTCAATGAAAATTAAAAGTGCAGTGTCTGGTTTTAAATCCTGCATGTTCGAAACCCCAAAATTTAATTATTTCACCGGATTATCGAACGTCAATATAATTTTATTAATAGACAGTACAATGGTGTTTTAAAACTTTCTGCAATAAGCTACTCTAAAGAAATAAAAATTAAATATAATCACTACGGAAATGTACCCCCGAAATTTAACATGTATTCCTTCATAAAACAGTAAAAATGTACTGTAATTAAAAACCTATTGTAACCGATAAACTCTGGGTGAACTAAAAATGCCGGCAGAAACGTCGACGTCAGAAGAAACGGAGTTGATGTGCACAATCTTTGCCATTGTTCCTAGTAAATATTTTTTGTCATAATAAAGTTTAATACTTTTTTTTTTGTCAAATGTGTAGGTATTATGTTTGTTCAGCAATATTCGTTACATGATGGCATCCTTATGTTTCTCCCTAGCAAGTTATTTTCATTAAAAAAAAATTTTATTTTTACATATTAGCCTTTATACACCTTGGATTTGTTTTGCTAACCAGATGACTACAACTTCAGGGAAGTCACCCACAGACGTCCACACCATAGACGAGTACCTCCATGTACAAGAGAGTGAAGCGACATGGCGGCCAATGCACCCCAGAGATTAGAAAAAGTTACAGATGGAGCATAAGCTCTGAGCACTGTGGCCAGTTTGTTAACGTAAGAATATGGCGGCCATTTGTTTGTATAGTATACAGAAAAGTAGTATACTACGTACTCTTGCACACAATCATTTTTCTCGAGTCAACAGTCTTTATTTGTTTAATATTCATGCAGGGACGTCGGAACGTTTTCATGATTTAGGGGGGGGGGGGGGGCGAAAAGATGTATCACACTTACCTCAGTCCTAGAGCGGGGGGCCTCCCCCGGAAAAATTTGGAAATTTAGATGCAAAATTGTGTTATTTAATGAGTTTCCGAACCAAAATATTAAATATACCATTCCAAGAATTTGATGACGTAGTATGTATTAAATATGGATTAAAATATCGTGGGTAGTGGGTGACAAATAACCTAACCCAAGTGATCTACCCCTTAGCTTCGGTCTTGGAATTTAATGTCAATAGATGGAATGGCTTGATACTCTGACAGTATATGTAGTACAATTTAAATAAAATACCATCTAGGAATTTGCAATCATTTCACAGTATATTGACAATCATAAATTATGATTTTATAATCAATGTGATCACCAATGCAACGTTTGTAACTACTGGTTGGGAAAAATATTACTAGGACCAAACATTTATTCTGGGAAAAGGAGGGGGACGATGTGATACTCTCGCCCCCCTCCCCCCCCCCCATGAATAACAGCACGGGGGCGACTCGCCCCTGCTGCCCCCCCCCCCCCTGTTCCGACGTCCCTGTAATTCATGCACTTTTCCACCACCATACATACATCACTTATGAGAAAATGCGATTTTCTTCATGGAACAATATGGCAGCGACCTGCTTCCCCCTTACGTCCTCTGGCTTCAGCAGAGATACCTGCAAACTGTGTTTGTGCTCCATCTGTAATAACTTTCTCAACTCTCTGATGCACCCGGGTGGCTCGATGATTGCCGGTTTGCAGAACGCGCCGGATCACAAGACGCAGGGGCGCAACAACAGGGGGGGGGGGGCAAGGGTATTTTGCCCCCCCTCCCTTTCTGAAACTTTCAAGTGAGGGCAAACGGGGGCAAATAAAATGCTGTGTAATAAAATTTTACATAATAAAACTGCTTAAATAGCACCATTTTCCACCTTGAAATACAAATTTTCCCGGGGGAGGACCCCCGGAACCCCCGCTTCAATAGGGGGGATCGATGATTCTTTATAAAAAGGTATATTGCCCCCCCCCCCCCCCCTTTTGGAAATTTAGTTGTTGCGCCCCTGACAAGACGCTGGTTCGTCTGCGGTCCGGGAAGGGTGAAGGGAGCGTACCTGCTGCTGGCGCCTCCTCTTGAGGGCGGCCAGGAGGTCGTCGTTGCTCCTGAAGGGCCTCACGCCGCCGCGGATGAGGTTCTTCTTGGGCGCCTCCGTCGTGGTGGTCGCGGGGGCCTCCTGCTCCAACTCCGCGCCCTCCTCGTCCACGTATTCCTCCTCGGCCTGCGGACAAACACGCCTTCCCTCAACACACGGCCGCAAACAACTAAATTGAAAAATTGGAACTGAAGTATTTACTGACGTGACAAAGTCTAATAAATCGATGAACGCCGGCTGCCCGCACGAAAAAGTGTCCCGTCACGCACATTGTTCCGTTACAATGTGTTCCCTTTACGCTCGTTGTTCCGTTACGCTGTGTTCCGTTATACGCTGTCGGCGAGTGCAGTAATAATAGGTTATGTTACAATTGACTAAAAAAAAATTATGGCGATTCATATAATTGCTGACAGATATTTGATTACAATTTATTTATATGGAAACTTGTTCATAATTAAGTATATTTAAACTTTATAGCTAAACGCCGGTTTTTTTTAAAATTAATTACAAGTCATCTACACGTGAACTGTTTCGTCGACTGTTTTTAAAGTGAAGTTATTTCGGCAATAAAGGTTAATTATTCTTGCATTATAAACATCTGATTACTAGTATAATTTCAAGTATTTATTCTTTTATTATTAAAATAAAAATGATTTAATTTTATTCATAAAAGTATGCAATCATTTCATCAATGTTTTGTTATGATGTTGTCACGTTAAACTATCGTCCGTAAACCGACTTTACAGACAACCAATTTTTTTTCTGTATAAATACATGTTTCTTTAAGTTACATTTTTTTAAACATGTGTGTTCTGTAAAATTACATGAAAAAGTAACAGTAGCATTACAAAAACCAAAATTTTTGATCTAAGGAAGAACTTCTAAAGATTGTGTTTTTTTTTTTTTTCAGCTTGTGGCCAGTCACATCCACCGTGTAAATCACTGGACCTAGTACGCGTGATTACCAAGTGATGCAATACTCTACGGATTTTGTAATATAAATTATCCAAAAATGTAAGTGTTGGACAAATGTAAAGTGTTGTCGGCATACATTCCCATGAAAAACTAAACTATGCCAAGAAGGGCAGAGGTCACTGCAGCACTACACTTGCTGTAGTGAGGAGCAGGGATTTACACGGTGGGTTTGACTCACGGTTAGTAGGTTTGACTGGCCACAAGCTCAAAAAAAATTATAATACAATCTGCAGAAGTTCTTCCTTAGTACAAAATTTTGGTTTTGTAATACTACTGTTTCTTTTTCATGTAATTTTACAGAAGACACGAGTTAAAAAAATGTAACTTAAAGAAACATGTATGTCCTACGATACCAATATGGCCAGAGGTCACTTTCTGCAGTGAGGGGTTGAGGGGTGAGGGGTGAGTGGTGAAGGGTGAGAGGTGAGAGGTGAGGGGTGAGGGGTGAGGGGTGAGGGGTGAGGGGTGAGGGGTGAGGGGTGAGTGGTGAGGGGTGAAGGGTGATTGGTGAAGGGTGAGCGGTGAGGGGTGAGGGGTAAAGGGTGAGGGGTGTGGGGTGAGGGGTGAGTGGTGAGTGGTGAGGGGTGAATGGTGAGGGGTGAATGGTGAGGGATGAGGGGTGAGGGGTGAGGGGTGAGTGGAGAGGGGTGAGGGATGAGGGGTGAGTGAAGAGGGGTGAATGGTGAGGGGTGAATGGTGAGGGATGAGGGGTGAGGGGTGAGGGGTGAGTGGAGAGGGGTGAGGGATGAGGGGTGAGTGAAGAGGGGTGAGGGATGAGGGGTGAGGTGTGAGGGGTGAGGGATGAGGGGTGAGGGGTGAGGGGTGAGGGGTGAGGGGCACTCACGGGCTCCTGCGGCGGCTCGGGCGTCCTGGGGGTGACCTGCTGGGCCTTGGCGCCCCGGCCGGCGACCAGCGGCGAGGGCCCGCGCGCCGTGCGGCTGCCCAGCAGGGACAGGCGGCCGCTACTCCTGGGGGGCGGCGCCGGGGACGGCTCCTGCGCCGCCTCCTCCTCGTAGTCGTACTCCTCGTTGGTGGCCGGTCGGGCCGCCGCCGCCGCCAGCACCGCCAGTACCACCGGCACCGCCATCCATCTGCACCACAAGTCCCGGCATGTACACACACTGTCTCCTTCTTTTATTTTTGACGTGACAACGTCTAATAAATCGTTGAACGCCGGCTGCACGCACGAAAAAGTGTCCCGTTACGCACATTGTTCCGTTACGCCGTGTCCCGTTACGCCATGTCCCGTTACGCTCATCGTACGCTTGCGCCGCATCCATCTCTCTTCCACTCGACTGTTTATAAAGCGAAGTGAAAAGTTAATGGGGTTTTCATTGCTTATTACAACAACAATTTCGGCAATAAAGGTCAATTCTGTATCAAGCGTGAATAACTAAGTAAGTCGATATCTTATATTATAAGTAGGGACCGGAAAAATTCGCGGATTCAATGACTTCTAGGATAGCCTCCATTATCCTCTGCACATCTCAAGTAAACACGCGTGTTCATTGGATACTAAATTGTGAGGCGTCTCCACTGGGTAGCTTGTGATTCGACGCTTCTTTGGTCGATAGTCTCTCATTGGCCCAAACAGCTCCAGTTAAACTGCGAGCCAATAGCAGAATCAGCAGAATTGTACACATGTTTGATTTTCAGCCTATCACGAAATGAATACGCGAATTTTTCCGGTCTCTAATTATAAGACTTACTTATTCACAACAGGTACAGAATTATTCCTGAATTAAAAAAATCTGATTACTAGTATAATTTCAAGTATTTATTTTTTTATTATTAAAATGAAAATGATTCAATTTTATTCATAAAAGTATGCAATCATTTCATCAATGTTTTGTTATGACGTCACGTTAAACTATCGTCCGTAAACCGACTTTACATACAACCAATGTTTTACTTGAGAATTGTTGTTTTTTTTAATTGGTGGTAAACTTCCTATTATGTACATTTAGTGGACAACAGAATTTAAATTGTCTAGGTTTGTCGATCGTACGTGCTACTTAATATTTCAATTATTATTACTGCCTTCAAATTTTCTTTTATTTCCCTTTATCAGGTTATCAAAATCTCTTAATTTTTACCAATAATTTTAGATATTAATAAAAATAAATATTTAATCTGAAATAAATTTTACACAGCAAACATTAGTTGTAACTGATACAAACCTAATTGTTTATCGTGTATTTTAATACCCTAACATAGTTACTTTACGCCTCCAATACGGAGTTATTTGCTAATTAATTTTTTAACCGTGGCAGCAGATCTAATATAAACTGTAATTGCCTGAATCTTTTGCCTTGCTGATAAAACTGTACTTGAACGTCCATACATTTTATCCTCGTCTAACACGAACGCACCTTTTTGTAAGTTTTGCATATTTATGTATTCTAAGTTATTACGTAGGCTTTCGTGAACAGAGCCTCCAGCTACTTCTTGGCTATGCGTGGAAATGACGGTGTTCTCAACATTTTTGCGCACGTGGTTTCCTCCAGCTTCAAGGGCGATTATCAACTGGCACAGTATTAAGCATTTTCAAAACACCAGGCCTTCGTGTCATTTATCGCCCTTGAAGAAGGCTGCATCAAGTCATATGCCGAAACGTCGGGCAGCCAATTTTTCCACGTCGCTTCTGACCCAGGAAGCCACGAGGTAGTTGTTTCAAGGCAGTACGCATTAGACTATGACTGATCCAACGTGAATCAAAAATAAAATAAAATGTTTTAATGCAATTACTTGGACATACGCCATTACAGTTTTGCACTGTTTGTCACGGAAAAATTAATAAAAATGCAAAACATGAAATAAAGAATGAAAAAAAACCCCACCTAAATCAAGCCGACAGCTTATGTCAAACATATAAACACAACAATTAAACTAAACAGATATTATCGACAACACAACGACGACATCACAGACGAACACATTCAAACTTAAATATTTTTCCCATGACAAACAGTAAAACTGCAATGGAGTGTGTTCCAATAAATTTGTATTAAATAAAAATTTCCCATTGCATGAATCATTTTAAAGAAAGCATAAAAAAAAGTGCTGAACTCAGTGGCGTAAGCAAACTTCAGTATTTTCTTGTGATTTGAACTAAGTCGGAGGCTCGTTGCTGGAAGCAGCTAAGTAATTCGCTGCACAGACGAGAGCACAAGGTGCTTGGAGTAACAACCATTGATGTTCGTCGCACGATGACAAACGCATAAATGTAACTATTTCGTTCCACGCCGTGTTATTGTTTTGATACGCGTTTAGTAAGCCACTCCTGCGATTGTGTTGGCGCCCGCTCTGTTTCGAAGTGACGGTGCATGTTGGCCATATTTACATAATTCACTTGTTTCCGTCTATCCATTGTTGTGAGTTACGCAACTCTGCCGCTCTGGCTGGGCTAACGTGCTCTGGAATACTTACATTGCAACTGTCATTTTTGCCAAAAATAATACCGTAATAACAGATATTTAAGGGGGAAGGATTAAAAAAAGCAAAAGACGCATTATTGGTTTTGATAATTTTTAGGCCATAACAATTTTCGTCTAATTTTTAAAATTTGGTTTTGTTTGAGAATATATTTATTTTTTGAATGCTTGAAGTTAAAATTGACTGGCTGCTTTAAATAGTTTACTTAGTAATAAAGTATTTAGTGTTTTGTATTTAATTAATTTTTTTAGGAATGACTATATAATAATTTTGTTTATATAAACTACGTAGGTTATGGTCTTTGAAATTCTCTTAACTTACCTTTGTATGATTTTCGCTTTATGGAAGAAATTTTCAATACTTATCTATAAAAACATTGTTATGGGATAAAAACGTTTGAAACCAACCCTTAAAAATATTATTCGTATCACAGTACCTAGCAATTTTAACAATTTCATCTAACTCACATGACTTGTTTGAAGGAAGTTAAATCAAAGTGATAATGTTGTTTTTGTGGAATAGGCCCCGAAAATTGCGGTACATTTCGTTTTTGAAAAGGACAGAGAAAAATAAATACAATTATTAATAGTGAGACTGTAAATTTTTAACTACTAATAAGCTACCAGTTACAACGTATGGTGTCATACTCCTCACTCAAGGAAAAAAGTTGCAGAAACATTGAAGGATATGACATAATTTAAAGCGAACACTGCTACTAGTGACCGCTATAAGTTTTAAAACGAATGAATACAGTTTTAAATGACTGTATTGTATGCACGTGACGGAAATTCTAATTCATACTTTCTAACCATCATCAGACGTGGACAAGCACAAATGTTTTGAACGCAACAATATGAAGATGGCGAGTAAAAAATTAACTTCAAATACTTCACAGCATGTCATCTCCAAATAATTCCTAGCTCCATGCTTAGTTATGATTTTTGTTACAAAATAAATAAATAAGTGAATCTAAGTTGTTTGTCATATAATATATTTTTTAAATAACCTTAACCTTTTTATCTCAATTACACATCGAACTAAAGAGTCGATGCATTCAGTTTCAAATATCGATATCGACTCAAAGAATTGGATAGCTCACAGTTCACAAGGATGAAAGCCACAACCACAACCCGAACCGTTCCAAAAGGTTAGGTTTGGTCAGTAGGCCTATAATAAACAATAGTTCTTTATTTATTATTTCCCGAAGAGTATGTTAGGTTATAGTAACTAAAATGAAAGGTTGGTTAAGTTAGGTTAACGTCATTTAAAATTGCAATATGGTGGTTTTTCACCAGCGGTCGGCTTAGAAATTGTTTGGATGTGGCTCTCTCATCCCTGTGGTATGTAGTCTTCCCCAAAGAAATTAAATGATTAGATCTATTGAAAAATATTATAACGTGGTGGATACGTATATAAGTTTGCGCTGCATACACATCAGCGCTGCAATCGCTCTGTTTCTATGTGTAGTTATTATGTTGGTCTTCTCCATGCTCTGTTGTTATACTGAACGGCCTTGTACGTTCCTCGTCTCCACGGTCTGTTGTTGAACTGAATGGCCTTCTACGTTGCTCGTCTCCACGGTCTGTTGTTGAACTGGCCGAGCCGGATGGCTGATCTGCTCTTGGCGGCTCTGCTGCTAGCGGGGGCGGTCGCGGCCTCGCCACAGGAACTCGACGAGGCGACGGGCGCCGAGGTGTTCTGCCTGAGCCGCTACCGGCTCATCTCGGGGCGCGACTCGCACCTCGCGGTGGACGCGGTGCTGGGACAGGACGTGGAGCTGCGCTGCCTCCCCTGCGAGAGCCGCGACGACGGCCGGCCCAAGACGTGGCTGCGGCGGGACGTGCTGGGGGCGACCCCGCCGGCGCGGGTCCCCTCGGACGCGCTCGACCAGCGGGTGTTCGTGACCCTGCGCCGCGACCTCGTCATCAGGAACCTGACCGCGGAGGACGCCGGCTGGTACCGCTGCGAGGAGCCGTCCGGCCGCGGCGCCGGAGGGGTGTACCTGGTGGACGCGGCCGAAGAGCCGGAGGGGGACCCCGAGGTGGGCGACCTGGCGCGGTGGGGGGAGTACCGGGAGCGACACCTGCTGCCGCTCGGAGGGAACCTCTCCGGGGAGGGGCTGCGCGCGCTGACGGCCTGGGCGCCCTGGGGGCCCTGCGTCCAGGGGCCTCGCCCCCGCGGCGAGAGGCGGCGCGCGGGGAGGTGCCGGCTCCGGCCGCGCACTCCGGGGAGGCTGCCGGAGCTGTCGTGCCGCTCCGGGCTGCTGGCGCGCGCGCTGCCCGGAGTCTCCGGGCTGGCCCGCCGCGTGCCGGACTTCGTGCAGGTGGAGGAGTGCGCCCCGGGGACCGGCGACTTCCAGCGGCGCGCCCTCGGCGGCCCCAGCCCCAGGTAGCGCGCGCTCGCGACCAGGGGCGTAGCCAGGGGCCCCCCTTAGCACCAAATCTTTAATTAATTTCTTATTCATCACTCAAACAAGTTTCATATTAAAATTAATAAAAAAATTTCACCATTACAATATTTAAATTTAAGTATACCGAAAACTGCTAAAATAGCACTATTTTACACCCTAAAATCACAAATCTTTCCCGGGGGGAGGGCCCCCGGACACCCCCCGGCTTTAATACGGGGTGGGGGGGGGGACTATGCTTCTTAACACCTCCCCGTACACAAATCCTGGCTACGCCACTGCTCGCGACCCACGCTTTACAGTCTGAGATCCTAACACGATATTGTCGTTCTGTAACAAACGTTTGCAACAAGATACTCGCTAAGTGTGTTACGATGGGTGTCACTCAAGTGTTCGTGTTTATCTGTTGGAAATATTTGACACACAAGAACAAATAAAACGGAGGAATCATGTTGTAATTTTCGAAATTAAAAAAAAAATCAATGTGGCATGTTGAGAGCCTAAGATGTTTGGGGCAATGCTGTTGCAAGACGTACGAATTTTCACGCTCCGGAAAACTAGACACTTGCGTGGACTTTCACAATGATAGAAAACACGCTCGATCACACTTGCACGTCCAAGAGAGTTACGTATGCGCCCGCGCTAACACCGACATAGTGTTAGTTGCACGCTGTACGATGAAAGGGGTGGAAGCTCGCCCTGATATGGTCTGTCGTGCCTCGGCGCATGGCGGCGTCACGTGGTACGATCGCCCACCAAGGAGGTCCGGGTTCGGGTACCGGCGGGCTCAATCCCGAGAATCGCGTAAGCATAATCTCATTTCTACGGAGGGGGGGGGGGGGAGGAGGGAGAGAAAGAGAAGGAATAGAAACTCGTTGCCAGCCATTTGTTTTAAAATTATTTCCTTTTGTTTGTGGGAATATGTTTTTTTTTTTTTTTTAAAGTGTAGCATCTCAGCTCTTGGTATACGGCATTTTGTGGGAGTCATTTCGTGAATGCGTCGGAAGTCAAGGAACGGAAATATGTAACAACTACGGTTCATAGAGACAAAGAGAAACTTTATAGCATTAAATGTTTAATGAATTTTAACAAGATGGGCAGTAATTTTTTTTAAATAAAATTAGTTGTCAAGGTCCAAAGCCAGGGTTTATTTATATTTTCGAGTCTTTTGCGCTTTTATCGGAGCCGTTTCATTATAAATTTTAAAATTTTGGTCTGTCAATCAAATGATTCAATAATCGACGTAGCTAGCGGTCGGTGCAGAAACTATAACGTGATTCCCATTTACAAATGTAGTTCGAAACACAATTTGCGTATATTTTCACGGTCGGGCATAATATTAAAGAGTTCTACTTTAAATTTTGTGCCTCGAGTTTCGCATTAAAAGTGTATTTGCAACACGAAAAAAACACATGAGAATTTTTCTCGTTTCCGAATGAAGGTTAGCTGTTACACATCTCTGGCGAGTACTAAAACACTCGCTTACGTGTTTTTTTGACGTGACAACGTCTAATAAATCGATGTACGCCGGCTGCACGCACGAAAAAGTGTCCCGTTACGCACATTGTCCCGTTACGATGTGTCCCGTTACGCTCATTGTACGCTTGCGCCACATCTATCTCTCATCCACTCCATCGATTTGACTTTTTCGAGGCACATTAAACTTGAAACACTCCCATTCGTTTCCTACTTTTCCTAACATCGTGCTATCCTTAACAGAATAACACAGATTGGAAGAAGTTAAATAGCAAACATGTATAAAAGTTATAGTTAAAATAATCTCTTCGTTAAAGTAATAATCATATTTGAATTAATGAGTGCAAATTAAAGTAAATTTATCAATTAAATTGTAGATTTCATTTCACTCCTTTGTATCCATACGAAATAGTGATAATTCAATAAAAATGGTTCAATTTTATTCATAAAAGTATGCAATCATTTCATCAATGTTTTGCTATGACGTTGTCACGTTAAACTTTCGTCCGTAAACCGACTTTACGGACAACCCAATTTTTTTTTTTTTTTTTTTTTTAGGATTTATTATGAATCTGCGGAGGGGTGAGTAGTATAGGATGTGTAACTAATAACCCCCCCCCCCCACGTCGCCGTGGGCTTGTAGGGTTTCCTCCGGGTGCTCCCAGTGGTCTGACGGCCCTCGGCAGGTACCGCGCGCGGCTGTACCCGGAGCCGGGGAGCGACCTGACCCTCGCCTGCCGCGACTCCAGCGCGCAGTCCGTGGTCACGTGGCTGTTCGAGGGCGAGGGGGTCCCGGACGACGCAAGCCGCGCCTCCGTCGACGTCTACCACAACCTGCGGCTGGCGGGCGTGGGCTATGGCCAGGCGGGCAACTACACCTGCCTCGTGGACGGCTTCCGCATGAGTGAGGTGCTGGTGACCGTGGAGTTGCCTTCCCGGCGCGTCGCCGCGGCCTTCCTCCGGCACATGCAGTACCTGCTATACGTCCTGCTGCTGAGCTTCGTGTGCTACTGCGGCGGCCTGGCGGTCGCCTTCAGCCGGCGCCGCCACTTCCACGGCGCTCGCCCCGTCCCGTAGCCCGCTTCTGGTCACTGACACAGTGTTTCCATTATATTAAAATTGCAATATGGTGGTTTTTCACCAGCGGTCGGCTTAGAAATTGTTTGGATGTGGCTCTCTCATCCCTGTGGAAATGTAGTCTTCCCCAAAGAATTTAAATGATTAGATCTATTGTAGAATATTAATACGTGGTGAATACGTATATAAGTTTGCGCCACAGACACATCGCTCTGTTTCCGTGTGTAGTTTATTATGTTGGTCTTCTCCATGGTCTGTTGAGATTGTACGTACCTACCAATTCCTCAAATATCACATTTAGAAACTAATTACTTCCAAAAAAAACTGATATGCTGACCTTCCCTTCCTGTGCCATTTTTGTATAGTCATTCTAACTGCGAGTTACGAATGACTAATTAGTAAGAATAAGGGGAAAAAAAATAAACAGAAATTACATTCCTGATTTGTTTCTTTTGAGAAAACGAACGTGAGTTATTGTCCTGTACTTGGAGTATGTCGCATATTATTACTCAGTTGTCAAATGCGGTTCTTTTAAGCTTCGTGTTTATCTTATACGATAAACATGACATTTGAAAACGTTTGACTTGTTGCAATATGATTCATTCTTCAGAACCAGAGGGTTTGTTACGAACTTTGCTAAAAATTGAAAATTTACAGAAATCGCCTTAAAAAGTAAACATTATTAATAATCAGTAGGTACATAAGCTAATCTTGTAACTTCTATTTGAGAATACAAGAAAATGGGAAATTAATAACTACTTAGGTACGTAAGTTTCATAAGTAGCTTAATATGGGAGTTGTAATATTTCTCCACCTTAATTTCGTATTCTGAAACTGCTAAACCGTTATGATTCAAGTTTATAAATTACATGCATGTTACCAGCTAACCTTGAAAGAAAGTATCTTGTCCTGGTGTCCAGTTCACTTTTTTACTTCAGCCTTTTTTTATTTGTTTTTTTATCTTACCGCTAAGTCTATGTGTTACGCAATCGCATCGCATCTTGACATGAAAGTATGGTTCTTCTAGGGTGTCAATCTTACCGATCCTTTGCTATAAGCGATGGTGAAACGTAAGCGTGTTTTCAGCCGTAAACGTGTCGTAATTAACTCAAGTACATTAACCATCCTGATGGAAAGTTGGCCTGATGATCATGACAAATTAGAACCACTTAAGAAATACCGGTTCTCCTCTTCATATCTCACATTTCTCAAGCAAACGAGTGTCTTGAAACTTGTAAGTCTGGCGCCATATTTTAAGTCAAGCAACATAAAAAAAAGAGGATCTCAACTAGGTTTCATCTCTATCCATGTCTTCTGGGATGCCCACGTGCAGAAAGAGAACTTAGTAGTTATAAGTGAAGGTGGATCGCAGAAGAATTAAGGGCCCTGCCTAACCCGGCACACATACGATGTGCAGAGCTTCAGAAAACAACTAGTACATGATTTAAAAACTGCTCAAGACATCCTAGTGGTCTCTATTTACGAAAAGCATTTAAGCGGATAGCAGAAGAGTATACCTGTTGCCGTTATTTCGGTTTTTAAACTCCGTTTTTAGACCATGACCTAACTATTTTATGAAACAAGGTAACGGTGCAATCTGCCGTTAGTCACGTCGCTGAGCTGTTTCACATCTTGGTCGTAAGTGCGCATCGTAACGCCTTTTTGATTACTTCTTCGAGTCCGATCATGTAAATGCGCTCCCGCCTTGCTCCAAGATATTTTATTTTTGACGTGATAACGTCTTATGAATCGATGAACGCCGTCTCCACGCACGAAAATGCATGACTCATTGTCACGTTCCGCCTGAGCCGAGCGTGCAAAAACCGGCCAACCACCGTTAGGGCGGGCTTTTTAAAAGCAGCAATTTAAAAAAAATTGATTTATTTATGCAATTTAGTCATTTCAAATTAACAATTTATTGACATTGATATGATTTTAGTTTATTTCTATAACTAATTGTTCGTGATTATATTTAAACAAACTATTTAAATTAAATTTGCAAAAACTGTAAATAATATTTGAAAATTAAAAAGTATGCAAATTTTCATCAGTTTTCTTATGACGTTATCACGTAAAATTATCGTCCGTAAACCGACTTTACAGACAACCCCCTTTTTTATAAACCTTTTTTGTACTGTATCATGTAAATAGTTTAAGCACGAAAAAAACTGGGGTGGGTGGGGCGTGCCATTTTCTGTGCTGTTGTATGTTCATTGTAACCATGTAACCAGTGAAGATAATAAATAATGTGCTTACTTACTTACTTTCTCCAACCAGCCAAGGACAAGGCTGGCTACATAACGGGACCCGACATTAGTAACCTTGTAGTTCCTCTCTATGTTGGTATTTACGTATTTACTCTTGGGTACGACGGGGGAAAGGGGGTGTCCTATGAGAGTTGGAAGGGAATGTAGAACGGGTACTCTATATGGTAAAAGTAGCGGGAGTTGAGTGACGGCAAATGTCGTAATACGATAATATGGGGAAACTCTGGCTACTTAGCATTGGCGAAGCGCGAGACAATTTACTGCATTGCTTTCAAGCTAATTTACACTCCACGCCGCTAGATGCCACTACTGTCACTAGTCTCACGCACTTGAAGAGTAGGTACACTCCACACCGCCAGGTTCGCTGGCATCACTGGTCTCGCGCATGTCTTACCAGTTTCCCATGCTGTCCCTATCACAATATTTGGTGACAGGAAATCATAATTAAGAGTGAGAAGGGAGGGTTCATTATGGTTGTGGAAACTATTGGCAATGATTTATTTTTAATCAAACTACTTTCCAAAGTCATGAAGAACCATCGGATAGCCGCTCAAGGTGGCAGCCTGATTGAACCGCCTGAGGGCTTCTACAGCGTCGACGGAAAACATTTTATTTAAGAATTTATCATGACAAATTCCATTTAGGAACACGTAAGCTTGGCCAGGCACAGTGATGATTATTTTTTGGACAGCGAAAATACCAAAAAATAAATAATACCGCCATAAGTACTTGAATAATCTAATACGTAACACTGAAAGTGGAACAACGGGTGCAGAGATTCTCAGTATTTGTAACTTTGCAGTGAATGAATCGTGTCACCGCTGTGAGTCCCTCACAGACGCGCAGTCGAGGTCACTGGTGAGTATTAGGAGGTCAAACGATGGAAGGTTTAGGGTGGTATGGATCACCCCCAAATTAATGGAAAGTTAAAAATTTTGAAAAATAGCAGTCGCATTAAAAGACTATTTTAGTGCAGTTCTCACATGGGTAAAATCCATTATGAAATATGTGAAGAAGATTATTGTGTAATTTTTTAAAAATTTCTTGTCGTTAAACAGGTCCAGATCTCAGATTTAGTGATATTTCACGTCTATATTTTCCATTTTACCGGAGCCATTTTATTAAATATTTTAAAATTTCGCTCTACAAATCGAACGATTCGATAGTCGACGTAGCTGCTCCGGCAGCGAATTCTAGCGGCGAGTACGGAAACTATGTGTATGTAGTTGGAAACGCAATTCGCGTATATTTATCACGTTTCGGTATTATTTTAAAGAAATTCAAAGTTAAATCGCGTGTCGAAGTTTCGTGTTGTAAGTGTGTTTGCAACATGACGACACGCGACCCAGGTTAGGTGTCGCACATCGCCGGCACGTGAAGACGTGAAGACTGCAGGACGACCCCCGACACAGATCGGCGATGTGAAAGGCGTTCGAGCTGTACGTGGAACCCGGCGTGACGTGGTCCCGACGTCCTCCGCAGGCGCAGTGCCGTCGCAGCAAGTGGCATTTCTGCAGGGGTGTCGTCACACTCCCCTTCGCCCTCGTCGCTATCCCCCTCCCCCTCCCCCTCCCTCAACCAACAACCACCCCGCGAGCAGGTGTCTTCCCCGCCCGCCCGCCCCTTTCGCGGCTCGGTGTTGCCAAACCCTCCGGCGAGCTCGGGGAGGACTCCTTGCGCAAACGGCGTCAAACTGCGCTTTGTTCTCAAACAAGCCGGCGAGGAAAACCAATTATCGGGCGCAATTTTCAAGCCCGCGCGCGCGCGCGCGGTGGAGAAGAAGAAGATGCGACGCGATAAAGTAAATAGATAATGGCGCATTAAATCACGCCCAAAGGCCGCTCGAGGAAGAGAAAGTTCCAGCGTGTCTTTTAAACCATCACATTCCTCTACGGTGAGCACATGAGTCAGAACGGGATATGCACTTCCTTAAAATGATCCATGCCTTTTAGCTTCACGAAATTTGAGTTAAAACCAGGAAGGGTGGCCACGTCTGCAAGATAACGTGGTAGATGGGCCATGTTGGTTCGAAGCCCAGAACATTGCCTGATATTTAGTGTTTGTGGAAACTATTTTAACGACTTTTTTTGACGTGACAACGTCTAATAAATTGATGAACGCCGGCTGCACGCACGAAAAAGTGTCCCGTTACGCTCATTATCCCGTTATGCTGTGTCCCGTTACGCTCATTGTACGCTTGCGCCGCATCTATCTCTCATCCACTCGATTGGAACAACCATCGATTTGACTTTTTCGATGCACATTAAACTTGAAACACTCCTATTCGTTTCTTACTTTTCCTATCATCGTCCTATCCTTAACAGAATAACACGGATTGGAAGAAGTTAAATAGCAAACATGTATAAAAGTTATAGTTAAAATAATCTCTTCGTTAAATTAATAAACATATTTGAATTAATGAGTGCAAATAAAAGTAAATTTATCAATTAAATTGTAGATTTCATTTCACTACTTCTTTGTATCCATACAAAATAGTGATAATTCAATAAAAATTATTCAATTTTATTCATAAAAGTATGCAATCATTTCATCAATGTTTTGTTTTGACGTTGTCACGTTAAACTATCGTCCGTAAACCGACTTTACAGCCAAGCAATTTTTTTTATTTTATGATAGTGGCTGTGTTAAACGACGGAGATTCTAATAAACACTCACTAACCATCATCAAGACGTGGTCGAGCACCATTTCTGCAATGTTTTGGGCGTGACAATATAGAGCGAGGACGAGGTAAAAAAATTGGCTTCACTTACGTCATTGCATGCCGTCTCCTGAATATTTCTAACTCCCTGACTTTAACCATTTTGATGACGCAATAGGTTAAGCTGCCTTGTTCATATTCTTATGTTTTACCGACTCTTTTAACCTGTAACAAAGTTACATTCCATATGACTATTAGCATGATATTATACGTGTGTGTGTGTGGAAAAATGTCAAATTACTCGAAAGAATTCCTGTCCCTCCCAAGTAACTGCTCAACCATTATGTTTTCGGCAGCCACACACACGTTCACCTTGGTGCAGGTCCATTTGCATCCTTGCCTTCTCAGCCTCGCCTGGCATGTTTGGTGTTGCATGTCATTTCTCGCATCAAGGAAAATTTTTTTAAGTTTGTCTCGAAAAAGAGGCTATGCCCCGACATCTTGAATTTTATTTTCCATATTTTTGCTACAATTCCAATTTTGAACTATTTATTCCAATTTTATGGCATTTCAAGGCATAAATCATATCTCCCAGACCTTGTTCACCTCGTTGTCCACAGGCTCTAGTCTGTAAGTGCAGCGAGGAAATAACTTACTATTTCACGCTGCCCGCTACAACTATCATGATAATCACATCAGTTCACAAGTGTTGACTTCAACAAGTAGGCAAAGCTAAGTCCTATGCTATGCCAAACCAAAAAATATACATATAGCATGGAAGCTTTATTGCAGACGATATTAAAACATTTGTAATTGAAAATTGCGAGAAATAATCTTACTTAATGCCAGCATTGCACAAAAAGTTTTGTCGCAAATTTTGTCACCAGACTAACACAATTTAGTTAAATCATTTTTATATTCAAATTTAATTTGAGAAATCGCTTGTTTAATCTTATTTTTGAGCTCATGGCGAACCAGACAGTTGTTACTCTCAAATAACTCACACATAGACAACATTTAAGGAACTTAGATTTTGACTGCCCCTTCTTGTGTCCTCGTTTGGCGGAGACAATGGCTTAACTTGGATGTACCAGACTATGTGGGGAACCATAGATTAACTTGGCTGTACCAAACTGTGTGGAGAACCATAGATTAACTTGGCTGTACCAGACTATGTGGGGAATGGATAATTTAAAACTGTAAAACACACGATTCAATACTTTCAGTGAATGCTAGGACTGACAATAATTTGTAATTAGTTAATGAAAACCTTAAATAAAGACCCTTTTTTGGAGAAAAAAAATGTGAACAATTATATTTGGTTAAATTATGAATTTATTTGAAATCGTGGCAAAAACTCGCGATGTTAGAAGCAAGAAACACTGGGGAAAAAAAATTGATTTAATAATCATTTTCATATACACGTTTAAAATTTACGCAAAACACAAAAACGGAACGCAAGCATCGGCCAACTTCGCATATTGAACGTGAAGAGTTCCGAAAATACTTAAAGACGCATACGCCATGGATATAGAAGGCACAAACACTTTTAGATCAAATAATTGATAGTTTCACATGTTTTTTCACGATGAACATAAATTATAGAAATACCCCCAGGGAAGCAATTTGTTTTCTTACGTTTTACAGTTTCAATTTGTAGGGTTGTGAATTACAAACGACAGTGATTTTCCTGTGTTGTTGAGTGTTGCGTCGTTGCAATCCTCGCGCAGTTCTTAAGCCCAGCCTCATACCCTCCCCGCTCCTGAGGGGTTGTAGACGAAGAGCGAGTAGGAAACCTTGAGCTTGTTTTAGGGCGGTATTCCAATACGTTGGGGCAAGGCAGCGTATGAGCAGTACCTTGCCGGGATACAACCGTAACCTAACCTCGCGGGCCGTATCCCATAACGTGTCCGAACCGAATTCCGGTAAGGAAATAAATCGGCAAACATTTTAATTAACTGTGCCCTGCGCGAGGCTAGAAACTGGTTTCAACGCATTCCAGCGGACGTTTCGCAACCGTCGATACAATTTTTACTGCAAAAATACTATAGATAGCAATACAGTCGCACTTTTTAATTCGTGATATTCTAATTTTCTCAATTACTATTTAAGTTCTGATTCTTTTATTGTTATGAACATTAAAGTGTACAAAATGTGTTACCGGGATAGTTTCGCTATCATTAAGTTTCATATGGCACACCAACGCGCTTAGTACGTCCCTCGAATATCACAAAAATGACTATGTACGAGTTAATGGCGCCAGAAGCGTGTCCGTCATCTGGTAGAAATCAACGAAAAACGTGAGCTCTGCGCATGAGCGGAATTCGGGCAACAGAACGGCAACGGATAGGACACCAAAATCCCGTTCCGTAAGAATAAGGGACCGGCCGTGCACTAGGAATATACGGGAATCCTTCTTTTCACAGACGAGAGAGCCAAACGTCCGATCGTGCATCTTCGGTTTTTTTTTTCTTTTTGTTCATTGTAAATAAATATGGCGGTGTTGATAAAAGGATACTAATGGTCAATTAGGTTAGGTTAGCTACATTAAAAATACTTTAAAACATTGTGGACGGTTGATTTGGTTAAGATAGCTACATAAAATATACGGGGGGAAAAAGCATGAACTTCAGGTTTTGGCTCTCTCGTCTGTGAAAAGAAGGCTTCCCTAGGAATACGGCAGCATATTCCACGATAAAACCCTTATTATTGGGTCTCGGAATAAGAATCTTAAACACAACACTTTTGATCCCGGCGGCGCAGACCGGTCCCAGGGACCCGGTGGCGTAACTAACTGCCCGACGTCCGCGCTGTCCGACGGCGTCGGTTTGCGACACGACACGCGCCCCGGAGACACGTGCCCCCCCCGCCCCCCAACCCTCCCCACCACCACCACGTCCCGGCCGGGACCCGCCCGAGACCCCGGGGTAACGTATCGTTACGTCAAAAACTGGTCCGGAGGTTTGGCAACACTTCCTGCTTGCGGGGCCCACGCTTCTGGGGACAGTCCGTCGCCGACCACAAGCATCACCGCGTGCCGGGATTGTTGTCATCCGAGTGTCTGCCAGCACGGCCGGCGGAGCAGCTGATCGCAGCGTTGCGCAGTGATGCCAACTCCTACAGAGTGTTCCCCCCTAGGACCAACTTCAAATCCCCCTAGATTTCGATTATGAACCCCTAAAGTTTTCATTGCACATCCTGTTTGAGAGCTAAAATTATTTTCCTTTGAACCTTACATTTCCTTATTTTTCTGCCCAAACAGAGCATAATTATTTGGAAAAAATAACATCAGTATCTACAATTTTATATATGTACGAATTTAATTTCAGTTTAAAGAATACATGTATACTAACCTTGAAGTTCTGGATCGGTCTCCCAACATTTCGTAATTTTTTACTGATTTTTTTTTTTTTTTTTTTTTTTTTGGCATTCTGGAAAATATTTGAACACGAATAATTAATTATTATTTTATTTTTATTCCTTGGCACCACAGAAAAACAAACGACTTACTTTGCAATCCAATAAAACTCGCGAGTACACAACAAACTAACGGACACAACCTCAACCAGACAACATACACCGTGAAAACGTTGAACGGTAAAAGTAAAAAAGGAATTCTCTTGACCATCAAGTTGTTGTTGGTCGTAGTGCGAGATTCAGCCACAAGCGTCACTTGTGTTGCTGTTATTTTTTCACTTTGTTTTCAAGATATACACTTTAAATTTCACGCCCTCAAAAAATGTCGTGAATAATGTACCCGCTAACAAATCCCCTTAAAGAATCCCCCTAAATAAATGTACCCCCTAAAAAAAAAAAACATTACTTCTTGGTTCCCCTTAAATTTGGGTGGGAAACCCCCAAGTTGGCATCCCTGGCGTTGCGGAAGGAGCGCGCTAGTCGACGGCGACCGGCTCCTGACCTCAGCTGGGCTGCCGGGACAGTACGAGACACTCACCCTGCTGACCGCCCCCTGCTGGTGGACTCAAGACCGCTGGAATCACACCCACCACGTGCCCCAGCTGCTCGTCACGTGGACATAGCAGTATTTACTATGCTACTGTGTAATTCACTATTTTGTTTTTATCATTCCAGTGGATTATCAAAGTTTGAAGTCTCATTTACAACTTACGTAATAGCTACGCACCCAATTTTTTTTGACGTGACAACGTCTGATAAATCGATGAACGCCGGCTGCACGCACGAAAAAGTGTCCCGTAACGCACCTTGTCCTGTTACGCTGTGTCCCGTTACGCTCATTGTACGCTTGCGCCGCATCTATCTCTCTTCCACTCGATTGGAACAACCATCGATTTGACTTTTTCGAAGCACATTAAACTTCAAACACTCGCCATTCGTTTCCTACTTTTCCTATCATCGTCCTATCCTTAACATAATAACACAGATTGGAAGAAGTTAAATAGCAAACATGTATAAAAGTTATAGTTAAAATAATCTGTTCGTTAAAGTAATAAACATATTTGAATTAATTAATTCACTCCTTCTTTGTATCCGTACAAAATAGTGATTATTCAATAAAAATGATTCAATTTTATTCATAAAAGTATGCAATCATTTCATCAATGTTTTGTTATGACGTTGTCACGTTAAACTATCGTCCGTAAACCGACTTTACAGACAACCAATATTTTTTTGTTAATTTATAACGTTATTGAAGAAATACTGCCTAATGCAACCATAAAAGAATAAGTGCAGGTATTTCGCAGTTGTGACAGTACAGAAAACTAGCTTCAAGCGAGTGACGAACGGCGTTATTGGTAAATAAATAAATGTCAAGGGGCTCGCGTGGTTAGAGAGATGAGTGTTCTATTGAGGCGGGACGAAAATCGGCGACGCTCGCTGGTGCTTTTCTAGCGCGGTGTCGCCTCTAAGTGCAAAGGCTGTGTGAACTGGCGCGCAGTCTTCTCGTCGTCCACAGAACAACTGTGAGCTTTGAACGGTAACCATAATATTATATAGCGAATAAATGAAGATAAAGGTGTAATGCAAGACCCTTAGGAACTTGTAAGAATCTGTACTGAGTGTTTCAGGCCTAAAAATTACCCTGAAAACACATGTTTTAGCAATTTTCTTCTAAAATAAAGTTTATAAACTAAATACGGAAACAGAACTACTCATCCACCCTTAGCGTATTCTTAAATAATTTTCGTAAACAGAAACAACTCTGATATCTTGAACAGTTTCCCCAATCACGTATGCCCAGTTAGACAGCGAACACACTAAATGAAGCAACTCAATAAGGTGGAACAAAGCCGAGCATTAAAGGCGGTATTCCCAGAAATCCAGCAAAGTTAGCGAATAAGCACTGCCTTGTTGGGATAAAACCGTGACCTTACTTGTAGACCGTATTCCAGGACGTGTCCATACCAAATCCCAGTGAGGAAACAAATCGGTAACCGTTTTTTAATAAACTGTGCTCTGCGCAAGGCTAGAAACTGGTTTCTACGCATTCCGACGGACGTTTCGCCACCATCGATACAATTGTTATAGCAATAATACTAAAGACAGCAGCACCAAAGCACAAAAATAGAACCACCTTTCTAATTTCCTCAAGTACTTTTTAAGTTGCGATTCTTTCTTGTTATGACTATTAAAGTGTACAAAATGTATTCCAGGATATTTTCGCTATCATAAGAGTTTCATTTGGCACACCAACAATCTTGGTCACAAAAATGACTATATGCGAGTTATTGGCGCCAGGCGCGTGTTCGCCATCTGAACGAAAACAACGAAAAAGTAAGCATTGCGCACGCGCGGAATTTGGGAAACAGAACGGCAACGGACAGGACACCAAAATCCGTTCCCTAAAAACAAGGGACTGGCCGTGTCCTATCGTGCACTATGAACACGGTTATGGTCCAGGTGCAGCATATTCAACACCTAAACCCTTATTTCTGTGTGTCGAACACCGGCCTGAGACTGACGTCATCTGGACTGAAACGCAACAAGATGGCCGCACTGATCGACTGGAGCGCGCGGCACACAAATAGCCGTCGCTCCAGTTCCCGAGGGTACAGTCGAGGGCCGGGGAAAATGGGAACCCTGGTCGCTGTTGCTTCCCTGCGGCATGGTCGCATAAAATCTCGAAGCAGTGTTTTTACATCCAGTGGAAAAATCTTGAACTTAGAAGTAACTGTTCAAAAATATGCGTGTTAATTTAGCGTTACCCTACTACATAAAATATTGGATATACGAAAGGCAAAAATTAGTTATTATTAAATTCTGTACGTATTTCCTATCTGGTAGCACGCGGGGTCTGAATTTTATCAGATACGATTATGTCACACCTAGGGACACCTGTATTTCGCGATTTCATTTCATGTCCAGGTATTTCACAAAACACTGTAGCTTTTTCTAAGAGTCATGGCAAATTGTGAGGGTGCAGCAGTACGGTGACCACATTCTCATTGGCCCCGTCAATAGCGGGACGACACCTCTCACTGACCTCAGCCAATAACCACAGGAGAAAAGCTACAGTATTTTGTGAAATACCTTGACACGAAATGTATTCGCGAAATACAGGTGTCCCTAGTCATACCCTAAGATAAATTGAAAATATACTTGTTTCGGCTTTGGCGTAGAAAACGTCAGAAAAAAGAAGTAATCTAGAACACTCAAGTACGTTTATGCTGACTCAAGTGTTTGACGGTCGCTGGAGGGATATAAGCCTACATCACGTTGAAACCATAACAGGGTTACAACATGAAAAATATATTTAAAACAGAGTTATATGTGCCAGGTATGCAATTATTTTCAACAATGCAATATACTCGCTTCCTGAACGACACGACTACGGCACAGACGAACAAGTAGGCTCGTAGGGGGCTTCGTCCCCGGACCCCCGCACGAGGTTTCATTTTAAGAATAAAAATTTTAACAATAATATTTCTCTTAGTCGTAAGTAGAGACCTGCAAAATTCGCGGATTCATTGACCTCTAGGATATACTCCACAGTCATTTAAATACACGCGGAAATGACACATGTTCATTGGCTACTGACGCGTAAGACGTCTCAACTAGGCTGTCCGTAATTCGGCACTTTCTTGGTTTAGTGTTTCCCATTGGCTCACAGTTCCCCGGATAAAATGTGGGCCAATCGCAGAAGCGGTACGAAGGTATAGTTGTTTTGATGCTAGCCTATCGCGAAATGAATACGCGAATTTTGCATGTTTCTAGTCATAAATAATTTCCCTAACTTTTCTAAACAATTTTTCATACAACTCTCGCAAGGAACCCCTTTTGACCGTGGTTACTATATTTTTCCATAGTAAACAGGCCGAGTATCCGGTACTGAGTTCTATAGTATTTGCCATAGATAACAACGTATTTTTCTAATTATCATACCTCACTTTATTTTTGTTTCAACGCGATTTATATAGCTCCAGCGACCGTAAAACGTAAGTGATTTAGTAAAACTAGAGTCAGCATAGACTTACTTTGAGTGTACTCGATTACTGCCTTTTTCGGACATTTTCTATGCTCAAGTCAAAATAAGTATTTTCGATTTATCTTGCACTTTCATGATTAAAATTTTTATAAACAAATTATGTCCATATGTAAAATATTTAAGCAATGTAAAATAAATTTGAAATAACTATATACTTCCATTAATTTATTTATATCTGCAACAAGTGTGTCATTTATAAACCATAAAGTTACGACAAAACATCAGGACTAAATACTATCTAAAAAAAAAAGTCATAAGACTAAAAATGTAAATATTTTAGGTTCAGTATGCATGCATAGACATTATAATGCTAAATGTTATTTAAGTATTTTGGATAATAAATAAAGGATGCGAGAAACAATAAAACTTATTATATTTTTCAATTTATCTGACGTATAACCAATGCAGATACAACAATATGTCATAGAACCAAATTTTAAGATCTATTCAAACTTCATAGGCCTGCCAAGTTTGAATAACTAGTCAATGATGAAAATATACATTATACACTGTAGTAAATTTAATAAATTATATATTAAGTTATTTTTTTACATATTTGTATGAATAATCACATTTGGCAGGAATATTTGCTCATCCACATTCCTTAAGAATGCTAAAGGTAATGATGGTAGCTGCCTGAGAAGTATAAATATATAACGGCTGTAGTTACTGAACAACAACAAGTCCTGCCAAGTATGAAGGATATAGCCCAGCTCAGGAGGGAGGTAGGAAGGGAATCCTTGGTCCATGGTACAAAGTTCGATACAGAATAGCGTCACAAGAAGAACTATGCACATCTATACCCTCAAAGACGAAATAACTTTTTTTTTTGCGTGGCTAAAGTCGATTCGTAACTATGCAGATTTTGGCGGATGCTGGTAACTAAGTTTCCAAGTAACATAGAGGTGTGTTCACTGAACTCGAAAATGGAGGGGCGGGGGCATAAAATTAAGTTCTACGTCTGCGGCTCAACCTCTATCCCACCCTGTTTTTAACGAACTTCTTAGTCCGCCAATGCTGTGCTTTAATTGGTCGTTTGTGTCCCAATACACATTTTAACTCCAGAACTATTAAAAAAATATTTTTTTTCTCTCTTAAATAAGATTAAAAATAACGAAAACAAATTTAAAAAACGTTAGAAAGCAGCGTGACTCCAAACTACAAACCTCATGAGACATTCAGACGTCTTTGCGAGCTAACAAACGAGTTTCACCCGGCCAATGTAACCGACGCTTCGCCTCTGGCAGCCAATCAGCGCCGAGTGAGCTAGACCTGGAGGCGGCTGGATTAAGAAGTCGGGGAAAGTCGGGGCGAGGAGAACTATGATCCCCCCCACCCTCCCTTCCGAGGGGTAGGGCATGTCGTAACGAACCTACCGACGGGCGAGCCGGTAAATGTTAACGGGCTACTTGGGGGGGGGGGGGGGGGGAAGATATAGATAGAGAGCGAGAGAGACCTGTTTCCAAAGACGCGTCACGCTCGCGCCGGCAGTTTGATGAGACCGTCGACCACTAGACTCGAGCAGTGTCGGCAATCACCCAGCACTCAAACTAGCCTTAGGGTCAGACACGAGGATGAATATTACATTGACATGTCATTAAGAACCCAAAAATTTAATAATTTGAAATTAGTATTTACAAAAAAAATACTAAACAATCACCTTTTCTTCTAAGATTAATTACCATGACACAATATGCAAATTACAGGACTTGATATAAGCTATTGGACATACGCTATTGCTAAGCACATGTATGTCTGTAGAAGAAAATTACAAAAAAACACAAAAGACAAAAACACAAATTAAGAAAAAAAAATTGCTGTTGTCAACAGAATATAAACACCACATAATATTCCATAACATAATTTGTGTTTTCGTCTTTTGTGTTTTTTTGTAGTTTTCTTCTACAGACATACATGTGCTTAGCAATGGCGTATGACCAAAAGCTTACATCAAGTAATGCACTCCCATTGCACAAATATTTCAAAGATAATCATGCAAATTACAAAAAAAAAAAAATTAAACATTTTTTAATGTTTATGTGAAAATATCATGACAGTGTCAGCTTACAAATTATCCTGCACAGCGGTAAACGGTTTACACACGTGAGCATACCGGCCAGGCATACCAGCCACCGAGCTAATAGGTCGCATCCAGCCAGAAGTAGCAAGCCGGTGCCGAAACAGACGATACGCAGCTGGCATGAGGGAAGCCATCTTTTCACAGACGAGAGAGCCAAACGTCCGATCGTGCATGTTCGGTTTTTTTTTTGTTCATTGTAACTCATGATAACTAATGGTCAATTAGGTTAGGTTAGCTACATTATAAATACTTAAAAACATTGTGGACGGTTGATTGGGTGATTTTACATGATTGTGAAATCATGTAAACGGTTTCCTAGCCCTGGATAGCTACATATTAAAAAGTTATTTGCTAAGCAACCATAAAATGATTTTACAGTAATTTTAATGTAGCTATACTTACCTAATATAACCAGCCATCCACAATGTTTTAAAGTATTTATAATGTAGCTAACCTATCCTAATCGACCGCAAACTTTAATGCCACACCGGTTTATACAATGAGATAGAACGAAAAAAAAAAAAGCGAGAATGAACTTCGGGGAACTTCGGGTGTGGCTCTCTCGTCTGTGAAATGAAGGCTTCCCCTGGCATGAACGTAAGGAAAAGGGCCGCTTCATGGGTGTACATGAATCTCCCCGCTCTCTCTCTCTCTCTCTCTCTCTCTCTCTCTCTCTCTCTCTCTCTCTCTCTCTCTGACTGCTTTCCTCTTCATTTCACCCTTATGTTTGTAAATATTGTGTCATTAGTTTAGACATTCATTACAAACTGTTTATTAGTGGAGTTTCTTCCCAATATAGAATATATGGAATTAGCAGGGGTAATGATTTATCACGATTCTTTTGAATGTTGTCGTTTGAAGAAATGTTTTTGACATGCCGCATTAACATTAAGCCGAATCAGGAACGTTCTATGATGCAGAAGCTGCAATCTTATTGGCTTATACAAGATCCATGAAAGCTTATCTCAACAGTTAGGTAATCAATTTTGCAGTTATAAAAATTAAAAAAAATTGATGATTAACAGTAAAATATTCCATCGTTAAATAATTTATTTCTGACATGAAATGTTCAGAATCGTTTGACGTGACAACGTCTAATAAATCGATGAACGCCGGCTGCACGCATGAAAAAGTGTCCCGTTACGCACATTGTTCCACTACGCTGTGTCCCGTTACGCTCATTGTTCCGTTACGATGTGATCCTTTACGCTGTCGGCGAGTGCAGTAATAATAGGTTATGTTACAATTGACTAAAAAATTATGGTGATTCATATAATTTATGATAGATATTTGATTACAGTTTATTTATATGAAAACTTTTTCGTAATTATATTTAAACTTTATAGCTAAACGCCAGTTTTTTAAATTAATTACAAGTCATCTACACGTGAACTGTTTCGTCGACTGTTTATAAAGTGAAGTGAAAAGTTAATGTGGTTTTCATTGCTTATTACAACAACAATTTCGGCAATAAAGTTAATTATTCTTGCATTTAAAAAATCTGATTACTAGTATAATTTCAAGTATTTATTGTTTTATTATTAAAATAAAAATGATTCAATTTTATTCATAAAAGTATGCAATCATTTCATCAATGTTTTGTTATGACGTTGTCACGTTAAACTACCGTCCGTAAACCGACTTTACAGACAACCAATTTCTTTCTTTCTTTTTTTTAATGTAAGCTGTAAAGCGGCTAACGTAAAAAAGTATTTCAGCTGCTGAGCTCTCAGCGCGGTGTGCCGCTGATCCGACGTAACGTTAAGTTCTGTGTGTTTCACAACTCCGTGGCTTTCCCGGCGGGAAAACTCGGGTTCGCCGAGCGAAACTTTCAAAACCGCAGCGCGGCGCACGCGCTCAGTTATTAAACTTGCGGTCATCGGCGTGGGACCACCGACGCTACAGCGCAGCCCAAAAAACATAACGACACCTCCCACAATTTCTATAGTTCACGGTAGAAATAAACGAATGCGTGCACGATAATATTTTATGCAGAAATAAAGCTAAAACAAAAAAATAAATAAATAACGCGCTCAAGCTATGCAGTGAAAGTATTTTCGGCCCGAAAACTAAACCGGCAGCCTATTTGACAGTTGAAGTATCGTCAGATATACTGGAGACCAGGGCCTTGAGCCAATGTCGGCGCCATGCTCAGGAGACGAGGGTCAGTCCGCGTCACCGCCGGTAACCGAGCACCGGCCCACCTCGGGACGACTGTGTTCTCCTTGGAGCTGCTCTGGATCGGTTACACTGGGCGGAGGACCTTCGCTCCGTGGACGGCGGGACGGCTGGCTCGCTCGGCCCACCTCGGGACGACTGTGTTCTCCTTGGAGCTGCTCTGGATCGGTTACACTGGGCGGAGGACCTTCGCTCCGTGGACGGCGGGACGGCTGGCTCGCTCGGCCCACCTCGAGGACGTCAGGAAATGTGCGTGTAGTCACACGACATGCAGGCGCTCGCCTCGCGTTACTCACCTCCTCCGGGGACGCACCACAACGCCGAAATACCACAACGCCGAATGTCAAATTTGACCACAACGCCGACAGCTAGAAAACTGCCGTGTACCACAACGCAGAAATACACTAACGCCGAAAAATTTCATTGCAGGACTGCCACAAAGGTTAGATTAGACTAGGTTAGGTTAGACTAGGTTAGGTTAGACTAGGTTAAGTTAGGCTAGGCTAGGATAGACTAGGTTAAGTTAGGTTAGGTTATATTACGATAGGTTAGGTTAGGTAAGGTTAGGTTTGATTGTGGTATTTCGGCGTTAAGGTGCATTTAAGAAACACACACAAATTCATTCAGTTGTTATTTCGGCATTGTGGTAATTCGGCGTTGTGGTACACAGCAGTTTTCTAGCTGTCGGCGTTGTGGTCAATTTTGACATTCGGCGTTATGGTATTCGGCGTTATTGTACGTTCAGCGTTGTGGTATTTCGGCGTCGTGGTAACGACCCACCTCCTACGAGTCCCTGCTTCTTCGCGCCGAGCTCCCCAGCTTCTTGGCGGTCGGGTGTGCGTGGCTACCGACTTTCCCGGAAGTTATTGTAGCTGCCGTCGTTTGTTTCGGGAAGTAAGTGTTGTTGGTAACAAAGATTTTTTTTCCCCGCCTTTCATTATTTTAGACATCGAGTTTGCAAGAGTCAAATAAGAGTGTTAGTAACGAGTCAAAATACAATGTCAACATTGTTAATTTCCAAAATGGTTATAGTTTTTTTTTATGTATACTCCAGAATTAACTCCATCAGGCACTTTCTAGGCTTGAAGAAGAAGAAAAAATTGGGTTGGTAAGAAGTTTGGACGATTACAGCAAGTTTTTTTTTCCTCGTGAATTCAGTTCAAGTTCCAAAGCGCGATGTTGTGATGTTCTGATTCCTCCGTGTCCACTGATTCTGTATTCGATGCGTATCGCCGGGCTGGGCTGGTGCAGACGGCTGCAGCTGGAGGGCTGTGTATCGTCGTGCGCGCCTGCACTCCTGGGCTTCTTTCTTCCTTGGTTCATAGAGCAGACATCTCTCTGCACCGGGGAGCCCAGGTGGTTGGTTAGACATGGGTGTCACTCGTCGTTTCTTCGATTCCTTCACTTTTGGTTTGGGCATTATTCCTTGCTGCTTGCGCAAAAAAAAATATATTGTGAAATACATATTAAAGTATTTTTTTCCGCAAATTTGGAGCAAATAGACCAAGTACTTTCGTTGCTAGCTCGCTTGCGACTGAACGGGGGAGCTGAATTGTTGCCCCTTGGAAGGGCAGCCCTTCAGGATTTTTCTGACAGTGGTTAGTATGTACAGCGACTGGAAGGGCAGCCCATCCAATTTCTGAAAACATGTTCCTTTAAGTGTTTAAATAATCGTGAAAACTTGCCCCTTGGAAGGTCGGCCCATCAGGATTTTTCTGACAGTAGTGTTTTTGAAAGGTTGTCTGAATTGTTGCCCCTTGGATGGGCAGCCCTTCAGGATTTTTCTGACAGTGGTTAGTTTAGGTTAGATTAGATTAGGTTATGTTACTTTACAAACTAACCACTGTCAGAAAAATCCTGAAGGGCTGCCCTTCCAAGGGGCAGCATTTCAGGCGCCCCGACTGAACGCTAGCCACGCCCACTGCGCATCTGCCGCGCGGTGACGTCGTAGCTGGGGACGCGGGGGGAGCGTTTCCCATCGCCGTCAGAGCGGGCTTCACGACGGAGTGGTTGTCATCAGCCTCGAGTGTGTAGTTTTTCCGCAATGGGAGTTTCAAAGTATCCTATTATCGTGTCGCCAAGATTCTGTAAGGAACCCCCCACCCCCCACCCCCCTTGTACAATATTCATATGACGTTCATCGAATCAAAAAATGGTATATTATTATACCTGCATTATTTAATTTGGCTTTACGTCTCTTTGACGAGTTCACCACAGGCAGATATACCCTGCACGAAACAACGCGTTTAAGAAAGGATTGGCCGGAGCGATTAAGGCGGGTACTTCAGCCTGCACACTCACGAATGTGACACCTCGCTCCCTACAAGCCGGAGGACGCCCCCCCTTCCCCCTCGACCCGCGGCTGGCTCCACAGCTGCGCGGAATGTGACCACATGCGTTCCCGCATCAGCGACACATGAGCTGCATGTACATGTGTCTGCATTCAGAAGGCTACTACTGATATGCCCAGCAGTTTCAAAGTAAAACGACCCTGCACCTAAATTTTTACGTTTAACCCATTGGCGACTTTCCTATTAAAACCAATTACAGAAGAAGAAGAAAAAACATTGAACACACCGTCTGTTTCGCATCCATTAAGGTTTGCGTGGTTGATGAAAAAAAAAATTTTAATCACTTGTGAATGACGGGGAATTCTCTGTCGCGACCAAGGTGGGATCTCGTAAGCTCTAATATCTCATATTAAGGTTCATTACCGTCCCTGCAACGCCTGCTTGCCCAACCAGACACGCTGCCTCAGGTAATTAAGGCCGCGGAAACCACGAACCCGCCGCTGCCGATTATTCCCTCCCAGGACCACGATAAGTGAACTGCCGCACAGCTGCTGGAGGTAGACAAGAGGATGTGGCCACACGCACTCTCAAACTAAACTGTGCTGAACTCACAAGAAATAGATTTTTCCTTGCGAAAAAAAAGACCAAAGAAAAGCGTCTGATGCCGCACAAGCACAAAAAAGGTTACATACAACGGCACTTCCAAATTTATATAAGTCTCCGAAACCCTTGGCGTTCAACTCAGTGCTCATAAACTAATATGAGCGATGTCAGTATTTAGGATCAAACCATCGATATTATTTCATCATAACAATATTCTATTTTCAAGAATTACTTCGATGAAAAATCGTGGTACATTGAAATATACACATATTGCCAAATATATTAATCAAATATGTTTCAAATGTGCGACCTTGATTCTAACTGTGTTGACAGCTTCTTTAAAGCTACCTAATAAAATTATATGTTTATACAATACTATCTGGCGCTTTTCGGACCTACGGACAAAGCAATGGATCGCGTCTTATCAATAACATGACGCAGTTAAATGGCGCGGTGTCTTGTTGACACGAGTGAAACTCATCTGATGACGAGACGTGAAGGGGTAACTGTAAAATGTTATTGCTGGAAGTTGGAGTGAATTTTCAAGGACTTCAAAAACAACTCTTGCATCGCGCTACGTGTCTTTTATTCCTTGAAGCGTGTTCTACTGGATCATGACGTTCACGCCGGCTCCTTGAGATCAAAGGTTGCACGTGAAAATTACACGGATAATTTCCTCACTGGATGCTGACGCTTGGTTGGGGCGTGGCGCAGATAACGGTTGAGCACGCATGCAATTTGCGAGCGAAGGTCGACCTTCAACAGAGAGAGATGCCGAGTTGTGGAGGCTTTGCTCACGTACTCGTCGCATTTTCAAGCAATCTCAGTTGGAGTTGGTGATCCCCGCGCATTCTAGTGACTTAACCCGGCTACGAACTTTCAGTTCGTCCCTGTGTTGAATACATAATCCCATTCGTCATATTGGCTTATTGCATTTTCATGTTATGTACGCAGTTTAAACTCGATTTTAAAAAAAATTATTCGCGGATTCATTTCGCGATAGGCTAGCATCAAAACAACTATACCTTCGTACCACTTCTGCGATTGGCCCACATTTTATCCGGGAAACTGTGAGCCAATGGAAAACACTAAACCATGAAAGTGCCGAATTACGGACAGCCTGAGACGTCTCACGCGTCAGTAGCCAATGAACAGTTGTCATTTCCGCGAGTATTTAAAGGACTGTGGAGTCTATCCTAGAGATCAATGAATCCGCGAATTTTGCAGGTCTCTACAAATTACTCATAGCGCTATACAAAGTGGCTGCCCTTTCAGCTGGAATTTGCAGTGGAATCGTCATTGCAAGACCCTGCTGGTGAATAGTGTGTTTGGTGGAGTGTCAAGGGGGAGGGGAGAAAGAAAAGATATTAGGGACAGTAAAGTCGCACCTAAAACGTTGTGGCCGGGCATATACCAGACTTGCTGGCAGGTGATATGGCCGTAAGCCGGGAGCTCCAGTGTTGCGTGCCGCGGGGCCGTTCATAGAACAAAGGATTGTGACTCTTACAGTGGCAACGTTTTAGCCATGACTAACTCCCCTCACTGACTATTCTAGATTAAAAACTAGATAAGTTGGGCCCAGGTAAAACCTGCATAGACACAGGGAAAATCCTGGGCACTGACATGCGGGATGCAAAATTTCATGCATTAATTACAAGCAGGTTGGTTATGGAAGAAAAGTTGGACAGAGTAGAAAGACTACTATGCAAATGGGCGGGAGCTTGGACATTTTGTCCGCATTTGGTTTGGTGGCACTGGTTGTTTCGGGGGCACCTTTGTCGTTTCTCACCAGACTGCCATCCAGCCTAAACTAAGTTAAGAAGGGGGGAAATTCGTGTACACCGTTGAATTTAAAAATGTAAGTAAACATTAAATTAAAATTAACATAAAAATTAACAGTAAAATATGTTTAGTTTGGTAGTTTTAATTTAATTCGTGCTTTTTCGCGGGCTGGTGCATCGAGCCTGCACTCAGGAGTTGACAGAGCCTAAGGTGGACCGAAGTCGGTGAGGGATAATCGTCCAGTCCTTCATCGTGTCATGTCTTAGTAGAGATTTAAACTGTGCGGGAAAAAAAAATAATGCTGTTTTGTAATTTTTTAAAAAAAACTTGTTCCATATAAATATATGAGATTCAAAATGTATGTATGGTACACCACACAGCAAACTAAAGTGAATTAGTTTTCACTGGTCTGTTTGTCTGCTACGCACTACTTCTGGCAATCAATGAGGCCATGTTAGTGATGTATTATGGAAGCTGCCATCTAGCGGGAGGGCCCGGAACCACCTGGAGGTCTCGGCAGCCGCTCCCGGCGCGGCGAGGCCGAGGGAAGCGAGAGACCGCGGCGCTATCCTTGGCGGGGTCCCGTGTCGCCAGGCGGCGACCAGCGGCGACCTTGAGCGCCGAGGCGGGCGGCCTTGGGACCTGTCCGGCGCCGGAGACGTCACAGAACAGCGCTTGGGACGAAGGGACCCACCACAATACATGTTCGGTAGGACTGTTTCTGCGGGTCTGGACTACCCACCAGACAACTGGAAGGACCCGGTGTTCTCCCTCGGATTTTTTTTGGCGATGATGCTTTAAGCGGTCCGTCTAGTTTACCGAAGAAATAACAACGTGTTCTCTTATTACCTGAAAAAAAGTTAAAAATCCTAGTCAAACGTGATAAAAATAAATTGGACCCGAACTGTCAACAATAAAATTAATCAAACAATTTTGGTGCTATGTCAAAATGATGAAAAACGGCATTTATGATCAAATTAAACTAAAAAAAAATTAATTATGTTGTTTCTAGTGATCGTGTATGATTGTCTAATAATGTATTTGCTTAGTTTTTTTTTTTCGTGTTTATATGATATCAAACGATAATCCCCGAGTATCTCTCACCAACAAGTACCTTGACACAATATCTATACCTATCGTTTCTGAAAGCCTTGTAATCTGGGGTATCAAGGCCCACAAAATCTTCAAGATCAACAAGTCCTGACTGCATACCAAAATCAATTGCAAATATATTGTAGATAATATACTGGCCTTAGTGCGCGCCCCAATTAAATTGTAACTTGTTATCAGCTTTGTGCACAGTCCAAAATAATAACGATATTATTTATAGGTTAGTTACAGACTCTAATACATTTTATTTAAATTTTTTATACTGAAAAAAATTTTGTTTTGTTATTTTGCTCGATTATCTTTATTTTCTGTTACGTCATTATATTACGATACTTATTTTTTAAATGTCTATGTGCCTGTTTTGTTTGTCCTTTTATTTTGTTTTTGTGGTTGTGTGTGTGTGTTTACGTCCCTGCATCTGTGTGGTTCAGGTTGCCTAATCGCGGTAGTGCCTACTTGTTGGGGTGTTCCCTATCAGGTTTCAGGTGCTGCCTGCCTGCTTGGTGCCAACCGCTTGCCAGTGCGTACGTACGAGTACTTTCAGTGACTGCAGTTTGTCCATGGTCTGTATTTTTCGTGCCCGCTGCTAAAGTCCCTAAACGTTGGTGGGCATGTAACAAAATTAAATTAATTTAAAATATATATTTAGCCGAAATCACTAAATACTTTCAACGGCATTGAAATGACTCAACCGCCTTCGCCACCATACCTACTTTATTCGTTATTCACCTCATCCTCCTCCCTCTTCACACCATCGAGCGCCCCACTCCTTAGCGCTGCTCTTCTCGACTTACTTGCTGGCCATAGATAAGTTTCACTTTTAAAATCTTGAATACCTACAACCAGCTACATGTGACCTCGATGAATGAGATAGCCGCGATAGCCTACCTGTGAGGGCCGGACAAAGAGGCGGTGAAAGCGAGTGAGTGCGAATATAGTTTTGAGGCGTGGTCCACTTCGGCGAGTGTAGCAACCTCGCAGTTGTGCGCAGTTGAGGCGCGGTGTCGCGCCAGCGGATCGCGAAAATAAGTAGCCGTGATCCTCGAGAGAAAGATAACCCATCGGCGGTCCCGCAACACGCAAAGAAAACCGTTATAGTTCACAAGCACTCATTTGTCCTACGTGCGTTCCCTCTCGCATCGTGACAAAACTATGCAAGTGTGACATTGATGCAGCCAGGTATGACGTCACACCGGCCGTGTGTACCCAGTTATTGTACCTAGTACAATGTACTAACTGATGGGCTGGCAAAAAATAAATATTGTGCACAGATGATAACATGTTGGGTACATGCATAAAATTACCTTTTTCAGCCGCCTAAAATGACATACTTAACTCTACTCCTACATTGTTCTAACTTATCTTTTACTTGTACACATAAATTTGTTTTTGTTATGACATTATATGTTCAAACATCAAACTCATCATTAAAAACAAAAACTGATCCCGCTTTCAAATAGGTACTCAGCCGTGTTCGTGGAGAAGCGGTTACAACATTTGGTCTGCCTCGACCCAAATACGACGAAGCCTTAATTAAGCTGTTTCGTGTTAATCTTGTGTTTACCGAAAATAATGATCTAACGGGTGCATGCAAACAGCAGCAACGAACTGCCATTAATCCAAAATGCGAAACTGAGGGTGGGCACTAAAATCGTCCGTTGAAACTCTCAGTTCTGCCATCTTAACGGTTCCCCCCTTTCACCAATGCAACTTTTCAAAAATTATACGACACCACTCTTTGCAGCGTATTAAAAAAAAGTTCTGAACGCTTCATATATCATAAACATATCTGTTTAGTTATTAGCCAGGGTGGTATTTTTTTTTTTTTTTCGAGAGAAGCTCATGGATGTTTATTGATGCTGGGTTCACAAAAATCCAACATTAGATTTTGCCTCCGTGGATTGATAAATTCCAGTGTTGGTAAACCTGTTCCCAGTATGGGGCGAGTTTCGCGATCCAAGCAGTAGAGCAGCAGTTAAGCGAGTAGGGCCACTTTTCCCACTAACCAATATAACGTGTTTATAATACGCAGCACGCATTCCACGCGCTGGTAAGACCGGCCGAAAGGAATTTCCAAACGAGAGGACACATTACGCTGGCCTAGTTCCACCGACTCAGCCGATGAGACATGACACTGAGCGGTTATCTCTAAGAGCAATTGTACGATTGTTTTAGGCAGTGCGTACCAAAGCGGCGATTAAATATAATTTGAATTAAGAAAAGTTTCGTCACAACCAGGGGCTTATATCTGCAGGATTCGCTGCGGGAGGAAGGGAAGTGCGGAATCTCTGGATAGTGGTGCTTGCTAGTTGTATACGTCCCTTGTTTTGAAAAAAATATCTCAGCTATCACTTCCGTTACGTTTTACTGGGTAAAGAGAGGTGAGCAGCTTTTGTTTCGCCATTTTTAATCAGTGTTTATAAACAGTGGTGTATTAAAATTTATTTCCATTCATTTCCCTTCAGCGAGGGAGTTTTAAATTCCAGAGGGCGTCCGGGCCTGCCTTCCAATTTTGAATTCTACACCCGTGATCACAACAGTATCACTTGCCCATGCCCGTTTGCCAGTTTCATACTATCGACATTGAAATTTTTGATCAAACCACATATTTGTCGTAACATCTCAAAGAAAGTGAGTTCATTTGAGATGGAAACGTAAAACAGCGTAATCCAGTGAACCCAGGGAAGGAAACGTACTCAGCCTAGGTGAGAAACCATCCCATGGAATCTGCCTGGAGTGATTCCCTGGAAAATATCAGGTCGGTTGGGTCATCCAGAGCGAAGAGTTTGTCGTTTCACAGAAGCTCCACCTCGCTGAGTTTTAATGCTAACTTCGAGAAATGGTTGTAGTTATCCCAGTGTGGGCAGAACGGCAGATCAAGCAGGTACGTTCTTTAAATGATTCTCGCAATTGGGAAGATTGATTTAAATCGTTATTTCGGACATGCGCCATTGCTTGTCGAACTGCGTGCCACAGAACAAACCCGAAGAACGAATTCACAAACAAGCATAAAATAAGCCAAAATAAGCCAATGTCAATGTGTCAAATGTAAAAAACCCCACCAAATTCTGTGGAACGAATTAGAACAAATATCACAGCTCTCACAAACACAGTGGACTAACAAAGACGAGACACTTACAGAAAAAAACAGCAATGACAGAAAAACAATATATTTGGACAACACATTCACAGAAGAAGGAACTTAGCGATGATATTAAAACAGCGTCAAAACAGCGACGCAAATACGAACCCAGCGATTAAATTTAAAAAAAATAAAATTATTCTAACAACTTAAGACGACAGCACAGAAGAACGCAGTGGAACATTTCAAGACCAAATAGTTGTAGAACAAGAAGTATTAGTAAAAAAATTGGTTGTCTGTAAAGTCGGTTTACGGACGATAGTTTAACGTGACAACGTCATAACAAAACATTGATGAAATGATTGCATACTTTTATGAATAAAATTGAATCATTTTATTTTAATAACAAAAGAATAAATACTTGAAATTATACTAGTAATCAGATTTTTAAAATGCAAGAATAATTAACCTTTATTGCCGAAATTAGTTGTTGTAATAAGCAATGGAAACCACATTAACTTTTCACTTCACTTTATAAACAGTCGACGAAACAGTTCACGTGTAGATGACTTATAATTAATTTTAAAAACTGGCGTTTAGCTATAAAATTTAAATATAATTATGAACAATTTTTCATATAAATAAACTAAATCAAATATCTATCATTAATTATATGAATCACCATTATTTTTTAGTTAATTGTAGCATAACCTATTATTACTGCACTCGCCGACAGCGTAACGGAACACTGCGTAACGGAACAATGAGCGTAACGGGACACAGCGTAACGGAACAATGTGCGTAACGGGACACGTTTTCGTGCGTGCAGCCGGCGTTCATCGATTTATTAGACGTTGTCACGTAAAAAAAAAGTTTACAATGAATGTCGTACCTCTTACGCCGTACACACAATCGCTGGTTCCTCTATTTACGTTTCCTTTTCATCCCGAGTGCGCGGGTGACAAGCCGTTCAGCCGCCGCGTTTAGCACGACGCGACGGCAGTAAAACACTTGCGCAAGCAGACGTAAAAGTTGTTTGGTTCGTTGTTTAGCGGCCATCCTCGGCGCGCGCGCGCGCATCGCAATCATTCCGAAAGTGCCTACCACTTGTTTGTTTCGCGCGACCGTATCGTCGTAAGAGGGGGGGGGGGGGAGGAGGAGGGGGGGAGGATGGTCGAAGTGAAAGATGGAAGTCGGAGGAGGGAGTCCCGGAGCTGCATGGTCTCCGACCCCCTTTCCCCGCCCGACGCCGCCCGACGCCGCCCGTCGCCGCCCGTCGCCGCCCGAGCCCGCCGTCAGCGGCCTGGATCCGAGTCCGCGCCACTCCAGGGTCGCACACTCCGCCCGAAACACGAGGGAAAGCAGTTTTAAAACAGCGTGCGACATCATTCATTACGTGCCCAGTTTACAGAGAGTGCTCTTTATTGTAAAATTGCTCATGAGTCATTTTAGAATTAGTACTGTTTCTCAATACCCCTAATATGCAATTAGTTAAAATGAAAGACTGAAAACGATTAGTAGAATTAACTGTAACGTCTTTTCTGCGTATGCCCCCACCCCCTTTTTTTTTTCAAAAAAAAAAATTGGCCACTGCATCACATGATTACACGCACGGTAAAATCATTTTGTACGTTTACAAAGAAATTATTTTATAACTAGTTCACTATATATATATATATATATATATATATATATATATATATAAATTAGTATACATGTATATAAGTTTAGCACGACAAATATAATGCATACATGATAGTTGTGAATTTGGAGATTAACTTTAATAACGCTTCTTCAGATTTACGGGGGGGGGAAAATTCTCCAAAAATGTGTTTGTCCTGCATATGGAGAGCACGGCAGTCGCTGAAAGTGACTAGTTAGTTTGCTCGGGGTGGTTTTGTTTTCAGCACCTACGCTTCCGCCGAGAGGTGGTCCGACACACAAAACCCCCACCTCTTTTTTTTTTCCTCCTGATGTCCACTATCAGTCTTGTTTGTGCCTGAAGACGGGAACAGATGTCAGTTCCCGAACCGTATCAACTGTTTTGTTTTAGGAAGCATAGATACTGTGTAGGTCTGTGCCATCGCTGTTGTGTTGTCCAGAGCATCTGTTTAGTTTCGTCGCAGGGTTAGTCTGTGTGTGTGTGTGTGTGTGTGTGTGTGTTGTGCAGCCTGTTTTTGTCGCTGTGTTGGTCAAGTTTGTTGTTTTGTCTGTATGTTCTGTTCTTTTACAACTGTCTCGTCGTTGTCAGTCGTCTGTGTTCGTCTTTGTGTAATATTTCTTTTCTGGCTAATTCCTTCCATGGAAGTCTGTGCTGTCTGTGCATTCATGCATTTGAAGATTTGTCATGAGTTGATTTAGTATTGTCTTTCCATGTGTTTGAGCATTAATATTTATTGTTAGGGACAGGAAAAATTCGCGGGTTCAATTACATGTACCATAGTTCTACGTACACTCGGTCAAATGTCACCCACTCATTGGCTGCTGTCTTGTGAGACGTCCCAACGTAACAGCCTGTGATTCGATACAGCTTTGGTTGGGTGTTTCTCATTGGCCCAGAGTCATCTAGGTGAGTTGTGAGCCAATAACAGAGGCTGTATTGAGGTATAACTATTTGTATTTTAGCCTATCGCGAAATGAACTCGCGAATTTTTCCGGTTTCTATTTATTGTAATTATTGTGGTTTCCCTATGACGTACAGCGTAAACCAGCAAACAGCATATGTCAACAAATAAATGTTTAAATCAATCTTCCCCATTGGAATAATCATTCAAAAAACTGTTCTGTCTCTGCTAGAGATTGTATGGCCTAATGTTGCGTCACTCGGAATATATGGACTTTTTTTCTAAAACATTTTTTCATACAAATACTTATAATACCCCTTATAATCGCGAAAGTTTATAACTACGAAAGGAATATGTAATAAATATGTGTTTACTTGTACTTTTGGTGTCTCACAAACGCTTAAGAGTGAAATTCCATCACAGCTATAGAATTATTATAATAGCGCCCAGATAGATATATTTACCTCATAATTTGTCATTTTGTATAGGTACTTTAAGTACCTATTCATTTCGTATTTAAATGTTATCTATTAAAATGTTGACATTTTCACTACAATTCAATTTTTAAATTTTTTTAATTATCACCAAAATGTATTTAATAAAGTTTAAAAACACATCCTTTGAATGATTCTTGCAATGGAGAAAACTCAAATAAAGGGTAGGAGGGAAACAATACACAACACACGCAGAAAAACAAGTCTAAATCAGCTGAAGTCAAAATTTTAATGTAAATAGATAATTCCGTGAAACTAATCATTCAGAACAATACCACAGCACGGACAAATGGAATGAAAATCAGGGAAATCACTCGCATTGCTAAGGAGATGTAACAATTATCGATCTGCTTCGTTGCATAGCAGTGCAGCGTCCCTCCCTCAGACCCGGAGAAGTTGTCTGGATGCGCCCCCTGCCGTCGACAGCTGCAGACGCCTCGCGGCCAGGGCAAGCACTACCCGTTGCAGACCTGGAGGCGGGGCCGAGGCGGGACGCGGTGATTACTGGTTGGTTCCCGGTCGAGAGCAGCGCCTGTCGTTCCGGGTCGCCTCTTTGGGGCTCTTCAGGTCGAGAGCTACTGCTAGTGTCTCATCCCTTCATCGAAGTCACTGTTACACAAGGATGCCTACTAGAGCACAGAGTCCTAAACAAATTCACGAGCCAGAAGTCTACATGTGCTCCCGAGCTAGTGTCTTATTACTTCATCGAAGTCACTGTTACACAAGGATGCCTACTAGAGCACAGAGACCTTAACAAATTCACGAGCCAGAAGTCTACATGTGCTTCCGAGCTAGTGTCTTACTCCTTCATCGAAGTCACTGTTATACAAGGATGTTCATAAATACGCCTACTAGAGCACAAAGTCCTTAACAAATTCACGAGCCAGAAGTCTACATGTGCTCCCGATATAGTGTCTTACTCCTTCATCGAAGTCACTGTTACACAAGGATGTTCATAAATACGCTTCTAGAGCACAGAGTCCTTAACAAATTCACGAGCCAGAAGTCTACATGTGCTCCCGATCTAGTGTCTTATTCCTTCATCGAAGTCACTGTTACACAAGGATGTTCATAAATACGCCTACTAGAGCACAGAGTCCTTAACAAATTCACGAGCCAGAAGTCTACATGTGCTCCCGATCTAGTGTCTTATTCCTTCATCGAAGTCACTGTTACACAAGGATGTTCATAAATACGCCTACTAGAGTTCAGAATCCTGAACAAAGTCACAAGCCAGAAATCTAAATGGGCTCCAGGGCTAGTGTCTTATTCCTTCATCGAAGTCACTTTGACACTAGGGTGTTCACAAATACTTTCAGGCTAAAACCATTTTTTATTCGTTATAAATGAAAATTGAATTTATTTATGGAAAAGCGCATGGTTAAATAGAATGCCTGAAGTTGATAGTATACCCATTAATAGCTTCCCTGGTAAGTTAATAGGGTTGAGTGATGGAACTTATGTTTATAAATGACACTAAACATAATAATATTGGAAATAGTTATTCTCTATTAGAGTCTCAGTTCTGAATCTTTAGACTTTTTTTATTGACCCAAGGAGAAATTCAGAAATTTTATTAAATTTAAATTGCAGTTTGGTACTACTATCTAGAATGAGGGTAAATTTGGCAGACTATAAAATAATATGAAGATTCGAACGAAGTATGTAGGCTATTCGTGATTTCCGACGTAAGAACGATACATGTACGACATGTAAGTAAAATGCGGGAATGACAGGTAACCATCTTGTACAGAAGTAAATCCACGACCAACTTGACTCGCCTCACAGTGGAGAGCGAAGGGGCACTTTGGCATTACCGCGGTGCGCTCGCAACGGGACATTTGCAGCGCGAATGATGCATGTAGCTCACGGAAGAGAAAGTGGACGCGGCTGCTGCAGTTCGTCCTTCGCTTCCCAAAGGTTTTCCCCGCCGCCACTGTTGCCAACTGGCGTGCGAGGCGAAGTCCCTTCCCGACTCCACCTGGACAGGAGTTGGAGGTGCTTTCTTCGGCGGGCGTGGGGTGGCAAGCGTGTCAAGGTCCGCTGTCAGCTCGCGGCCCGGCCACAGCTGCAGATGCGCCAGCTGGGAACTCGCTTGTCCCTGGCGATACGTCGTCGATGGTCCATGGCAGCGGCCGGCAGCCAAGCTCGGGCAGTCGCTCGCCACACCAAAATAAAATCGCTGTTCGACTGAGAGTAAAGTTAAAAAAAAAAAATTGGTTGTCTGTAAAGTCGTGACAACGTCATAACAAAACATTGATGAAATGATTGCATACTTTTATGAATAAAATTGAATTATTTTTATTGAATTATCACTATTTTGTATGGATACAAAGAAGGAGTGAAATGAAATCTACAATTTAATTGATAAATTTACTTTTATTTGCACTCATTAATTCAAATATGTTTATTACTTTAACTAAGAGATTATTTTAACTATAACTTTTATACATGTTTGCTATTTAACTTCTTCCAGTCTGTGTTATTCTGTTAAGGATAGGACGATGATAGGTAAAGTAGGAAACGAATGGGAGTGTTTCAAGTTTAATGTGCCTCGAAAAAGTCAAATCGATGGTTGTTCCAATCGAGTGGAAGAGAGATAGATGCGGCGCAAGCGTACAATGAGCGTAACGGGACACAGCGTAACGGGACAATGTGCGTAACGGGACACTTTTCGTGCGTGCAGCCGGTGTTCATCGATTTATTAGACGTTGTCACGTCAAAAAACAAGATAACACATTCTTCCCAAAGCTTCAATCCGTAAACTTTTCAACTACTACAAATGAGATGTCACCTGGAGTGCTTAAGCGATGACGAATAATAATGGACCAGGGGGGTGGACACTCTACAAGAAGCATACAGCCAGGCTTTATAATTACTCAGCTCTAAATCGAACCTTTTCTAATAACTTTTCAAGTTATTGAATTTTTTTTCTCTTATTTAAGATGTTAAGTGTTTAATTTCATTTTATTTTCAGAAAATATTGAAGGCTCTCAAATAGTTACTTCTTTAATGTACATATGAGAAACGGAATTTTTAATAAATTTTTATCATCTGCTGCACGTGTTGCAGTCTTGGCAAAACGAAGAACACAAGGCGTGTTTAAAGTGATCGGTGTGCTAGCTGCAATGAATCTGATTCAGTGATTGGAATTTTTGTGAAATATACTCGAGTTTGATATGTACTATCTGTGTGATACTACGAGGACAGAAGATTTAACAACATTGGCATGCTTTTCAGTCTCCCATCGTTATGCCAGCTAAGTAAAATGTCAAGAAGCCCTAGAAAAAAATTGGCCGGGCTGGTACTCCACATGCTAACGAAAAATTGTCTAGTTTCATCACAGATTTTGTACACATTTTGACTGTTTATTGAACTCCTACATAGAATAGTATTTAGACATATAGTTTATCAATAACACACAGCATGCAATTTAAGTGCGTGACGAAACCACATTCATGTTGGTCATGTAGCACTATTAATTATGAAGAAAAACGCTAAGACTTTGTACTGCAACCGGACAGCGCGGACATATTTTAAAAGAAAGGAGTGAGGGAGAAGTCATTTCTAGAAAATACATGAGAGAACACGTATTCATTAATAAATCTGCGTTATTTTAAAATTATTGATACAAAATATGTGGTCAAGAAGATTTACTTCTAAAAAATTTTTTCCGATTACCAAACACACGATAGCAAAATAATTGAATGGGAACAATTAAATCGCGTTAGAGAATGCATGGAATCAGTCTGACAAGAAATAGCGTCTAAAAACCTTTTGGAAGTCTGTAATTTTTTCCTCCATATGTTGCGTGAAATTTTTTGTCTAAGACCCAATATGTAATTCTACGTAGTGGTTTGCAGTGCAATTTAGTCTTTATTATTCTGCATTTGTATTGAACATCTTTAAAATTCCCCTACAGAACAATACTTTGTAATTTTTTGAAAACAGTAGTCGCGTTTGGTTATAACATGTTAACTTCGTACCAACTTTACCAGACTAACTAGATAAATTAATGTTCTACTATCTTCTGTATACCAATGACAGCCGCCATGTTTCCTTGACAGTCCAGGGATGGTGGGTTCGAGTCCTGCTTCATGCTTGGAAGTTGATTCTGTAAGTCATCTAAAATGCTTATTTGGTACAAGGACGGGTGCAATGATAATTCATGACAATATTCACAAAGAACTTGGATACCTATCAAATGATGGCATATTGCTGGACGGCACGTTTTGAAGGTTGTCGCTTATCAAATGGGCCAATGTCAACTTCAGGATGACTTTTCGGGAGGGGCTAGCGCACAAAGAAAGGTCGTATAGTTGCAAAAAATGTAGGTGGTCAGATATTGGCCTTGGAATATTATTTACAAATTACAGGTTTCAAATACAGAACCTTATTAGCTTCATGAAACTTTTGACGAGATAAAAAATTAACATATGAAATAAAATATTTAAGTAAACATAAATATAGGTACACTAATCAATAAAATTGGTCTCGGGAGGGGCTATCGCCCCCACCGCCCCCCTTCTGGAGCCGCGCTTGAAATGGGGTTGAGTTATAAAACTAGTGCTCAATTCAACGGGGAATCTCCAATGAAAGCGGTGTTTCTTTAGCGACAAGACTCCAGAGGGTTGTTGCTGATGTGCTGAGGCTGGTGTCTTGTGACGTGTGTCGCACGTCGACGCCGGACACAACCGTTTTTTTTCCTAACCTAAGTTAAAACTAAGTGTGTAAGGGAGGGGATTAGGTAGGGAAGACTCTTAGTGCGTCTCAGGGCAAGCCCTATACGCTCTAAACACGCGGGTTTTTAACCATGCAGAAAAGGTCACGTGCATCATGTGCTAGGAGGGGATTGGCCAGCCATGGCAGACGTTTTCGCCATGACTAACTCCCCTCACTCTTAATTCTAGACTAAAACTAGATAAGTTGGGCCCAGGTAAAACCTCCATAGACAGAGGGAAAACCCTGGGCACATACATGCGGGATGCAAAGGTCATGCATTATTACAAGCAGGTGGATTACAGGAATAGAAGGATGGTCCTGGAAGAAGAGTGGGGCGTGGTAGAAGTTCTACTATGCAAGGGGTGGGGTACTTGGACTTTTAGTCCGCATTGGTTTGGTCAGGTCTGGTCTTTTTGGGGGCGGCTTATGCCGTTTCCCGTCGTGCTGCCAGTTAGCACTCATTGTGGCTGTGTAATATGATCGTGTAAGTGGGGCGGACACAACCAGTGCACATCGTGTCTTAAGTGCGAACGCAGGAGAGGGGGAGGTTGTTGAGGGACAGACGCACTTTCCCCCCGCTGCTTGCTTTCAAATTCTTTCTTTCTTTCTTTTCCCTCGCCGTGTCCGTGACCTGCGCACGAGGCTGCGGGCTGCAGCGGCGACAGCCGGAACTCCGCCCCGGCTCCTGGCATTGGTATTCCGGCGGGGCGCGCAGGGAGGGTCGGCCGGGCGGGGCGCGGGTCGTGTCTGGGGGGCTGCCAAGGTTCCGCTGCCAGGGCCCCTCCGCGCTGCCGTCTCCCGGCGGCCCTGGGGTCGACCCCCCGGGGAGTGACGAGTGATGGACGCTGCCGTGGGCCGGTGAGGGCATGTGTCGTCTTGCCTGAAGGCGTTTTGCCTAATTTTAGGCAAAACGCCGTTTAGCAAAACACCGTTAGGCATATCGCGGTTAGGGAAATCGCCGTTAGGCAAAACGCCGTTGGCCAAATCGTAGTTAAGCAAAACACCATTAGGCAATACGCCGTTAGGCAAAACTCCGTTAGGCAAAACGAGGTTTTGTCATCATAGTAACATTTTAGGCAAAACGCCGTTAGGCAAATCGCCGTTAGGCAAAACGCAGTTTGGCAAATCGGAGTTAGACAAATCGCCTTTAGGCAATTCGGCGTTAGGCAAAACGCCTTTATGCGAAATGATTTTAGGCAAAGCGCTGTAACGAATTCATGTTTAAGCAGACCACGCCTGTTACTCGCCGGTGGGCTTCCACTACGACTCGGAGCCCACAATACTCTTGAAGGTCTCGCCGTGAGACCCCGGTCCCCGCCACACTCCCTTCTCCCCACCGCAGTAAAGCTTTTGGACTCCGGAGGGAACCATGCCCACGAAGCTGGAACGTGGCTTTACCTAACCGTGCTTGAGTTTTATTATTTTGCTGACGTCTGACGATGTGTGTGTGTATATATATATATATATATATATATATATATATAAAATTTTACTACAGAAATATTATACTGCATGCGTTACCCAGCTGTGGAAACGCAGAAAATTAACTTCTAGAGAGTTGGCATGACACGACTGGTCAAACAAAAGAGTGCCTGACTTCTAACGAACAGCGGATAGTGAGCAGCATACGTCTGGCATCTAAATGCGCAGCAAAAAAAAAAAATTATTTGTACTGCTTTTACAGTAGAAGAGTCATCAGTATTGCCTTTAACTTAAGTAATGACCGAACGGAAGGAGTGGTTTGGGATACCCAAGGCGGAAATCCTCACCAGGTCCGGACAACGGGAAGGATTGACATAATGACGTATCCGCGCGAAAGTAAACTAGGCGGTGGGTCAGATGAAAACCGCAAGTGTGGAAACTTATCGAGATAATAATATAGTGTTACGAACGTGAGCAAGGCCGCGACACGTGCAGGTGCAGAGCTGGCTGGCGGCCGCCACAACATAGACGCGCCACGCGCGTCTGGAAGATTACAAGTATTGTCGCTTTCTCCCCTCCTTCCCTCCGCTCCCCGCGCGGCGCTGATAGCTAAGACACCTGACACCTCACAGCTGTAGAGTGTAGAGTTACGCGAGCCGCCGACACGTGTTTCGAGAGATTACTGCCGTCGGGTCGGCGCGGAATGACGCGACTGGCCCCAGCCACGCTGGTGAATTCGAGAAGCGGCGCCTGTGATACATAAGCCCGGGACGCCGGCCTCCGAGAGCAGTGGAGAGTTCAGAGTGGGAGTTCAGGCGGGAGCTTTCCCGCGGCGGAGTTTCCGGGGCGATAGTGCCGCGGGTGCGGCAGAGTGGCGAAGTCCTTGAACGAAGGTTCCAGGGCAGGGAGTGAGTGAGTGGAGTCGGGAGTTTTCCCGCGGCGGAGTTTCCGGGCGATACAGCGGCGAAGTCCCTGGACGAAGGTTCCAGGGCAGATAGTTCAGTTCCGGGCGATAGTGTCACGGGCGCGGCGGAGTCCCGAGCGAAGTTCCGAGCGAAGCGTCGAGCGGAGCCTCGGCGAAGGCAAGTGCGTCGGCGGCGGCGGAGTTTGGCGACGGAGGTCCACGAGGGGTGCTGCGGCGAGAGTTGCGCCAAAGATGCGGCCCAGCGAGGTGTGCGGTGTGTAAAAACGAGTGACTGGGGAAGCAACATTTTTAAGTACAATTGATTAATTGGCATTTTTAGATTATTTGCTAGTAATGTAAATAGTGACAATAAATAAAACTGTGTGTGTATTAAATTCTTTAATTAGCCTTTCCTTTTACAAACCCGGTAAATCGCAACAATAGGTATATATTGTGATTTTGCTATAGCTTTGCAAGCCACGCACGTGTTATGTTCGAGGGATAAGATACCCGTGGCCTTTGCCGCACCTGCAACAAGCATCCCCCGACCTTGTGACCTCCGCGCTGAATGACCCGGCGACGACCCGTGGGAACCTGCAGTCGCCGGCGTGCTCGACCGGGGTCTCCGAGCCAGCATCCGCGAGAGAGTCCGTCGTTGCGCAACCGCCGGGGATGTCGTTAGCACGAAGTCGCCTGCGCCGACGGCACGACGTTCCACGTGACTGCTGGGAATGAACATTCCGTTCCTCGGCAAGCAAAATGTCAAAGATCGCAGCGTGAGGTTTCATGAGTGGATATTGACAAATAATAAAGGAAAAAAAATTGGTTGTCTGTAAAGTCGGTTTTACGGACGATAGTTTAACGTGACAACGTCATAACAAAACATTGATGAAATGATTGCATTCTTTTATGAATAAAATTGAATCATTTTTATTGAATTATCACTAATTTGTATGGATACAAAGAAGGAGTGAAATGAAATCTACAATTTAATTGATAAGTTTACTTTTATTTGCACTCATTAATTCAAATATGTTTATTACTTTAACGAACAGATTATTTTAACTATAACTTTTATACATGTTTGCTATTTAACTTCTTCCAATCTGTGTTATTCTATTAAGGATAGGACGATGATAGGAAAAGTAGGAAACGAATGGGAGTGTTTCAAGTTTAATGTGCCTCGAAAAAGTCAAATCGATGCTTGTTCCAATCGAGTGGAAGAGAGATAGATGCGGCGCAAGCGTACAATGAGCGTAACGGGTAAATTTGCGTAACGGGACACTTTTTCGTGCGTGCAGCCGGCGTTCATCGATTTATTAGACGTCACGACAAAAACATATCCTACACATTTATCACTCTGATTATAATTAATTTACAGATGCAGACAACGTTTGATATAAATTCATTAAAATAATGTAACTGCCCTTCTATAATTCATAGTGTTAAAATCTTAAGTTAATGTATACATTTTCTTAAACCTCGTGGTGTTAATATCTTACTTGTTGATTTATTTCCACTCATAAAATATTACTTTTTTTTTCATTAAACTGGTGGAAAAGTCTTAAAAAAGTAACAGATGTAAGTAAAAGTCTTGTCAGTAGTCTAAAACCAAATTCTGAAATAAAATTAATGATACTCTACAAATGGGACGACTGTTTTAAGCTGGTTCATTCTATTCCATTTTCATACGGAAATTTTAACATTTTTTGTGTGACAAAACTTTGTGAATTGCCCTTAACTGTAAGTTGTGCAAAACATAAAATTTTACATACTGAACTTTTAAGTGGTTATTTGGAATCTCTGGTCGCGTTAACCCTTCTAACTTGAAACTGAGAAATTCGCTTCCAATTAGATACCTTGAACAGTCAGTTATTAAAAACTACTTCACTACAATAACTAGAGCAGGAATAGCTCTCTTGATGAATCTGGTTGCAAATTGTTGTTGATCGAGGAGCAATATTGTTCTCTGTAACATATCAAATTGTATTTTAACGTTAGAAATTAAAAAAAAGTAAGCAGTTGAATGTGTTTGTAATTTGAAACTGTACAATTGCCTGTATATGTATATGTATGTATATATATAATATTTATTATAAAACTTTGATAGAAACTGGAGACGCAATAAAGAACACTTATCCTAGAATTGTAAGTGGTATAGGGACATGCCGAGACCCTTCATCTTTAACATTTCAGTATAAAATGATAGCGTCCCCGCTTAACGGATATCGGCAGACGCTCCACAGTGGACCTCCGATGGCTTTTCATTCGACTTTGAAATAGTAAAGACTTTTAATAACCGCTCCGCTTGTACTTTAATAAGGCGATCTTTGAAGGACGTGAATGCTGCTAGAGCTCACACAGCACCCATCTTACTGATAACTGGACCGCTTGTCAGCGGTGCCTGTATTTATTATTTATATTTTTTTATTCACCGACCAACATGATAAAATAATTATGGGCTACTTTCTGATGGAAATTTGGTTGATAAGCTAGTTGTTCACAAGGAATTTGTACCCAGATGGATATTTGAAAACTATGTTCGAAATGTACAATAAACTTTATGAACTTAGAACCGAAAGATAGCAAAGGAAATCGAGTATTTACTAAGTATAGTAAATCATACAGAACGCGTATAAGTATTTTCCATAGAAAAAAAAGTTAAAAGTTTAAACAAGACAAAAACTTAAATTATTTTTCAAGTAGTTATACTCATTTCCCATTTCCCGGTTTACGCGCTAAGCTGTTTAAGTGGTTGAACAATTCGTAAATGTGAATTAAGAAGGAAAAAACGTTGAAGATAAAGTGGAATGATACACCGGGAAACTAAGAAGTGCTACAAAGAAGGAGGAAACAAATTTAATGTCCAAGTGCTAAATAAAAAAATAGGAAATGGGAAATTATGTATTAGATGCGCCAGCTTAATGAAGACACCGACTAAAGGTGAAAGTGAAAGGCAAAGAAAAGGAAGAGTAGAGAAAGGAATTCAGACACTCTTTCGGAAGAAGACGAATGCTGTGAGGAATCGAAGGACCAGTATTCTGAGAATAAATTGAAACGTATGCCTATTTGCATAAAGAACTGAAAAAAAATATCATCTAGTGATAGTTCCAAAAAATTAAGTTATTAATAGTTAATACTAAGCAGCGTCATACAAAACTATTGTATACCAGTATGATTGACTTAGCTGATAAATCATTGCCGGCAAGCCGTACATGACGTTTATACTAAAAAAAAAAAGTATACAAACATAGATTACAACGATTACATTCCAATACCTCTCTTTCACTCTCATAAAAGCAGGTATAAATATGATCTTCTTATGTTTATATATGACTCGTTTTAATGAACAAACGCCGAGTTGGTGAGCTAGTGTTAACTCGTCGTCCTGTATCTTCCCGGCCTCACCGTGAAACGTTTAGCCCTGTGTTTGCGCACAACGCACGAAGAAATAAGAGATTAATTTAACTTTTCTATCTATCTTTTACTTTCTGACTATCATTCAAATGGTTATCTCAATATTCTTGTACGGATGTAAACTATTTTGTTACGTTTCTCGCCAGTCAAAGAGTTATTCAGAGCGCATTGCTGGGTCACACTTTAATTATCAAGGCCACCCCTCCCCTCTTGCAATTTTTCGCGTTGAAAAAAAATAAAGTATCCTTGGATACAAAGGCGTAAAACTTTAATATTCGCAAGGGGGGGGGGGGGTTCGTTGAATGAGGGGGGAGGGGGCCAGATATTGACACGTGGGTTTCAAACGACACAAGTCATCTCTGGATACTGCTTGTGTGTTGAATGTTGGCCATAAGTTGGCTTTTATGTATGAAATAAGCAGGAAACTTTAAAATGTACAGAAAGTTTTCCCGTAAACCATAGTTTTGACGTTATCGTTCATCAACCCTGTTTCGCAGTTGTTACAATTCTTTAAGCGCAAGCGGGGGCCCCCGCAGTGAGAGTTTTCTTAATTTTCCCTTCCCCTTAACGTATAGCGAAGCCCACCTTCTCCTGCGATAGTGAGTGAGCATCCCGCATCCCACACGGAAGAGTGACTGACTGTACAATACAACCCAGCACGTGGCGACAACTGTTGTCAAGATCCGGAACTACTTGCAAAGAGGGGTTTTTTTTTTTTGACGTGACGTCTAATAAATCGATGAACGCCGGCTGCACGCACGAAAAAGTTTCCCGTTAGGCACACTGCCCCGTTACGCTGTGTCCAGTTACGCTGTGTCCCGTTACGCTCATTGCACGCTTGCGCCGCATCTATCTCTCTTACACTCGATTGGAACAACCATAGATTGACTTTTTCGAGGCACATTAAACTTGAAACAATCCCATTCGTTTCCTACTTTTCCTATCATCGTCCTATCCTCAACATAATAACACAGATTGGAAGAAGTTAAATAGCAAACATGTATAAATGTTATAGATAAAATAATCTCTTCGTTAAAGTAATAAACATATTTGAATTAATGAGTGCAAATAAAAGTACATTTATCAATTAAATTGTAGATTTCATTTCACTCCTTCTTTGTATCCATACAAAATAGTGATGATTTAATAAAAATGATTCAATTTGATTCATAATAGTATGCAATCATTTCATCAATGTTTTGTTATGACGTTGTCACGTTAAACTATCGTCCGTTAACCGACTTTACAGACAATCGATTTTTTTTTGCACGAGATAAATTAGCTCTCGCTGCTGAATGGAGCTATCGCAGCCTCGCGCCTGGATGCGTTCTCGAGTACGAGGTTTCGGCCGGCTGGCACCTGGGCGCCTCTGCGCCTGCATCGAGCCTCGTCGCAGGACCGCCAGCCCAACCTGTTAGCAGCGGCAGGCGTGTCCTTGCGGTGAAACAAGAGACACGTTCACCTTCGTCCCACGCGGTCTGCCTCGCGAGTTGCAGTTCCGAGAACACGCTGTAGCATGCCGTGCATAATTTTGCAATATTTTTTCTCGGTTCCGACGTGCAATCAAGTCGTGCGCACAGTTCCTAAAAATCTTTAACCAGGCTTAGACGGGATACAAGTCATTAAATAATCGAAATGACAAAGATGCAAGTTCCTTTAATGTTTCGGATTCACTCAACAATTCTAACGCTAGTAGAAATTCATCGCTACATCAAATTTACGTTCTTAGATTAGGGGATAGCATTAACTATTCCGGTATTTTCACAAAGAAATTTAATTTAACTGATAATATCACTTTTAAAAAATTTCAAAAATTTTCGGCATCAAGCTTTAACAGTCAAAAAACTTTTCAAGTATCAAGTCCATGGTTCCGCTATTATTATCTATGACGGGGGTACTGACACGTGAATAACGTGCCTTGGCATCTTACTGCACAAGGCTCTGATATAGTGTGCTCCTTCATACTTTCGTACTGACTCTAAAACAACAGCAATACAAACTCATTACTAGTCATCCTAAAGATACCATGATACTCAGAACAAACTTCCGTTTCCTAGCGCCAACATTAATTAATTGTTTGTAGCTCCTTTCTCCCTGCGCATGCTATACCTTGGTTCGATCTGTCATGTCACATGACAAACAAATTCAAAAGAGATGTCGGGCACAGGTGAACCATTACAATTACAGGGTTTTTTTTTTAATGTTTTCGATAAATGAAATATACTGAAAATTAAGACACAACTGTCTGAAAACGCAGATTTTGGTATTGTTCAAAGGACTGAATATAATTCTTATAATACGCAAAATGTCTTGGAATGTTGAGTTCCCCGGCAACATGAAACTTGGTGGAGGGGGGGGGGAAGGGGGAGCGCTATCAAGTAATAAAGTATAAGTCATACCCTAATTACCCAATTTGGCCACCTCGCTGGCCGCCTCACTAGCCCTCTCGCTGACAGACTAAAAATACGGGACGGGTCAAAAAGCTCACCGCCTCCTCACACAGGCCGGCGTCACTCAACTACATGCTGTTGAACCGGAGCGGTTATCACTCTCTACTGAAAAGCCTAAGATGTCCATCAAGTTCTGTCCCTGCCCGAACACGCCCGAATATTCACCTTTGGCCAACCTCGGGATTTGTTTTATTTTTGCGCAGGAAAAATGAATTCAAATATTAAAAGTGGTCGGTTAGGTTAGCTACATTAAAACACTTTAAAATACTATGGACGGTTAGTTAGGTTAGTATAGCTACATTAAAATAAACAGAGAAATATAAATATATATATAAATAAACCCGAGGTTGGCCGAAGGTGAATATTCGGGCGTGTTCGGGCAGGGACAGAACTTGATGTAGCCTACATCTTAGGGTTCCCCTCTCTACACGGTAACTTCTTCTAGACCAGTTATTCACATGTTCAGTTTCCGTGAGTTTACTTAGTGCATCCTTGAGAGACCTGCATCTTGTGCTCAATATATTTAGCAAAAAAATATTAATAATAATGGATGCGTGTATTTAAGCGCGTTAGAAGTAAAAAAAAAGGTAAATAAAAAACTAAATTTAATTTTGCATGCAAATAATTATTATATAGTTGAAATAATAAAATTACTTGAGTGACATTTATATACGGCGTTGAAGTATAAATTCAATCAAATTGAAACATGTAAATAAATACTCATTAATCGATATTAATTTAAACACATGTATAAAACGAATTATTTAGATTAGTAAAATAATCGAGACATTTTTTATATTTAATAATGAAAATCAATAACTATGCTGATTATTTACTCTAATATTATCTTATATTAATTTTAATTATTTATTAAATAATAATGCACTAAATTATAATCGAAATAATTTTATTTCATACGGAAATATTACCTCACTTTATATAAATACACACGAAAAAGTTTGTAAATCACAATTTATATCACTAATATTCACAATAAATATGATTTTAAAGCACATATATGATTTTTATTTGTATTAAGCCTTTTCTTTGTATGTAGTCTTTTTTCATCCTGTGAAACGTTCGTTGCATAGTGCACGCGCATTTTCAAAATTCACTCTCATCAGTTCTTCGTAACGCGCCTAAATAGTACAGCTTCAAAAATAAATCTTAAATCCACTGCGGAAGTTTTACCCGCAGCTGCGGAAGTTTTACCCGCAGCGGCAGGGACAAATATGTATTACGGAAATTCATTGCTCGTTGATTTTCCACGCTCCAATGGGACCATCATATACTCCCTGGCGGGCAGGACTGGTTTGGCGTGGGCTCGTAAGCCATAAAGAGACGAATACGCCGTTTCATCGCGACCTGGAGGTGTTTGAGGAAGGGTTCCAGGGTTCCAGTGAGAGGCTTGGGTAACCCATCCCAACATCGTTGCCACCCATTCCCCCTTGAGCCATTCAGCTAACCTGCGGCCGACTCATAGGTAGAGACCGGAAAAATTCGCGGCTTCAGTGACCTCCAGGATACACTCCTATATCCTCTACACACTCGGGCAAAAGCCAACTATTCATTGGTTGTTGACTTGTGAGTCGTCTCGACTGGGTGGCCTGTGATTCGACACTTCTATGAGTGAGGGTCTCTAATTGGCCCTCAGTCCTCCAGATTAACAGTGAACCAATGACATAAGCAGCACTAAGGTATAATTATTTGAATTTTAGCATAACACGAAATGAACCCGCGAATTTTTCAGGTCTCTACTCATAGGTAACCCCAGTCTAGAAAACATAAGCGAGCGCATAGCAGGCCATGCACACGTCTGTGCACACGACATGTGCGAAATCGGAACACAACTGATATCTTACCGTCTATTTTAGCCAATTAAATTTCGCGATGTATCCAACATATGTTGGCAGTGCTAGCAAATAATTATATTAACTACCACATTATTATCCCGTGACCAGTTCTTTATGATCACATTAATTTCGGTAATGCGAAATTTTTAGTTAACTATTTTAACCACGAAAATATTTTTATTCTTTACTTACATTAATTGCTAGTGACCTTTTTATGAGTTTTTATGACCATTGTAATATCTCGACAATTTCTTGCCACAATATGATCGATGAACATGTACAGTTCTCTAGTCCCGCCAAAATGGCTTCCTACTCTACTCTCATTGGCTGTTGCGCCATGCGTCAGTAACATAAATAAAACTTATTCATTTCTCTCCTATGAGCACGACCTCTCTCCCATGCACACGATCGTCCTATGCGTCATTGTGAATCAGTGGTTTCGAAATCACGGCGGTCAAATCTTTTGCGCACGACCTACTGTTACTGTTTTTTTTTTCAATTGTGCACCCAGCTTAAGAGTATCGCGAGGTGCTTATCAAAGACTATCACATCGGAAAACCCAGAGAGACAGCTTCTTCATCGCCGGGCGCTGAACGACGTCTTCCATCTAACGCTGTGCTCGCGAGCGGGTGCGAGCCCTACCGTCCCATTTGACGATTCTTTACCCGGGTCGCTGCCGCGCGAGCTCGTCTGACGACCCTCGCCGACGACGGGGCGTAAGGCGGGCGCCCGACGGCGCAGACCGCCGAACCCGGAAGATGGGAGGGCCCTCCTACCCGGGTGAAAGCTCCGGCGTCACGACACTCCGTCGTCGGGAGACGCGGGGCTGCCGCGCGCGGCGGGAGGGGCAATCAGCGCGCACCCGGGTGCCGCCGCGTTGCTCAAGAGCGCCGCTTCCCTCCGCGGCGTCTTGTCGTTGCCGTGAGCACGGTCCGCGGAGGACCGTGGCTTATGGAGAGAACATTTTCAAACGTAAGATATTCACGTCGCACTGTCCTTCTCCTTGTAGGCTGTAACCTTTGGGCGGTGGATCGTCTAAGAGACGGTAATTAAGGCAATCTTTGGTTTGGTGTTACCTTACCTACCCGGGCTCTGGCACAGCTGTAACCTTCGGGCGGGAGATATGCTGATATTGAAGATCCCAAGGACATACTTGTCCGGATTCGGGGGTGCTCTGCCGCCGTGAGGCTGCCCGGGAAAGCACTATACCTGAAGATGAAGGGTGCCACGGGACTGATCCTTTACTGTGATTGTTCCCTGCTGAGGTTTCCTCTAATGGCTCCGGATCAGGATTGGAGTAGGAAAACGTGGTGGTAGTGGTCCTCCTATGCTTGGAGAACACTCTGAGGGGTCCCCGCCCTGTTGACGAGTGGAAGTGTTGGGCTACTTAAGCTCGGGTACTAGCCTGCTGAGCTAGTAGAGGTTGGATAGGCCTCGGCTGGATCACGAGCAGCTGGGTGACCGAGGGGTCCCAGGGATGTGAGAGGTATGGTTCCGTGTCGGTGCTACTCAGATCCCACAGAGGGGGCTGGCTCTGTAGGTGGTCTGGGGCATCACGGCGGAGCTGGGGGCGGGTCGGTGGGGCCGAAGTTGGGACGGGTCTCCTCAACCTCTCGACCTAGCCGTGCGCTCTCCAGTAACATGCCGCGATTGGAAATGGCGTATCTATTTCCCGGTTCTTGGAACCCATGCTAGGCACTGGTAACAGTGTTAGGCATGTAAAAGACCCGTCTTTCTCCTAACCAGGACGACACCCTAACGGGATCATATTCCTGGGGGAGTATTGGTGAATTCTATGAGGTGTGAACCTAAGTTACATGTCCTTCTCGCACGCCATGTTGATGTCAGCTCTCAGTTGTACGGCATTTGGTATGAGTGATTTCGTGAAAATGGAACGCAAGTCGATTTAATGGAAATGCTTCGCAAAGATGGCGGACCCACGTGTGGCAACGTAAACCCCGTATGAAGTCACTTCCGTAAATATTTTGGGGACATACAAGACTTATTAGTGTGCCAAATGAAACTTCATGTTAGTGAAACTACCTTGGTTGTTAGTCCACTGTGTGTGTCTGTGCTGGTATTATTTTATTTTTTTTTCGTGACTAAAATCCTTCCACGGAATTCTTGTGCTGTCTGATACTTAAGTTTGAATGTGTTCGGCTGTGCTGTCGCCGTGTTGTCCATAATAACTCTTTAGGTTCATCGTTGGGTTTATCTGTTCGACATCAGCTGATTCCGGCATCTTTCTGTGGGTTTATGCTTTCATTTTTAATTCTTAATTTGCGTTCTTCAATTTTTTTTCCCCCGTGACTAACAGTACAAAACTGCAATGGCGTACGTCCAATAAACGGTACTAAGCTACCTCGGCTGCCTGGAACAAGAAGGGCGATAAGGTCGACGCCGGCACGCGCGTCAAGTGCCGCTGTGACCTTTGTGCGCGCGACTGTGCAGCTCTGCGCGGAGACCACAGCCTGGTTCTGTGGCGCCAGACCAGCGGGACAAGACCCGTTCACCTTGCATCTGCCACTCGGTTGCAACATTTTTTTTTTTTGAAACTAGCAATCTCTTATTGGAAAAGAAAAAAATATGTGATATCCGTTTTATATGACGTAGCAGTTGATAGTTTTAATTAGTTGTTGATTATGATGAAAATAAAAATTTGATATTCAAAATCTCATGTTAACTACAAGAACTGGTGATAGCAGAATGAGAAGATTCAGAGAACCAGTATCAAGTGGTTGCGATTAGAATGTTGCTCTATTTGAATTTTAAAATATATTCGATTTTCTTCTTCTTTTTTTTCTTCTTATTGTTGATATGAAGAAAATGTATTGTTCGAAAACTGTTCATGATTAACTGAAGGTCTCATACGACGGAGTTGGTCGCTTCGACCAAACAGCGCTTGTTTTCGTAACAGACTGGCGCGTTTGAGCGCGGTTGTGAAACGCAGCAATTGTTGTTTTGCTATTGTTGTTGTTGCTGTGCGCCGTTTGTTTGCTCGTGGCGGGGCGGGTTTCGGGTTCTCGCCGCCAGGGGCGCGCCGGGCGTCGTGTTTTGGAAACAACCCGGCGCCGCGCCGGCGCTGGAACATTCCTCGCGCGCGGAGAAGGCCAGAGACTACCTGCCGCGCGAGGCGCTCCGGAGAGGGAGCCACGCTCGTGGCAGCCATCTTGAATCCTCTGTGGGCATCTGCGGTGGAACTAGGGCCGTGTCCGAGTTCACCTGAAGTACGTACTTGTGCCTCGAAAGTGACGTCACGAGGGCCATTCCAACTTCAAGTTATCGAATCTATGTAGGCCTACATCCTGCGTACTTCCAGATAAAAAAAAAAAGTCATCACTTGGAAAACGTTTTGAAGGTTATATATGATATAGCGTTCAAGTAATTAAAATGCTCAAACAAACATTATCACTTTACAATTTAATGATATTAAAAATGTTCCAACCAAAACATGCACATATAATGCGACGCAAAGGTAGAATCATAAAGTACATTTCAATTAATTCGTGTGTCAGTATTGAAGTGGTCAAAATTACTCATTCCAATTAGAGACTGTTTATTTTTTTCAATTAAATTAATTCGTTGAGGAAAAAAAACGTCAATCCTGTTTGATTGGCTAATAGAGTTAAAATAAAGTTAAAAGCCAAACATCGTACCCGTCCGAGTTGCTCTAGTATACCCTAAGGGCAAGTGAAGTACGCGAGGTGCTGTGTACTTGTATTCGGACACGGTCTTGGCCAACAACAACAACACTTACCACCAAAGCTCTGAGACATCTCGGTGACCTACTCCAATCTTGTGTACTCCAATCTCGTATTTCATGAGTCAAACTCAAGGCTGGTTCGTAATTTCGTACCCGTGCTTTCCATGGTATATCATAACCATTTTGAAAAATTTGTAACAATATATAATCGCAACTTAAAAAATACCTATAATTTACTAGCCAAGAAAAACGTTTTGGAACAAACATGGCATCAAAGATTTTTAACATTTTGTTTTGGTTCTCCAAAGCATTAAAAACTCGGCGCTACCTTTTAAGTATTTTTGAAACTAATCAGTTGCAGTCCAATAGATATATTAAAACCAAAACTGAAACATTTTAAAGCACATAAGAGTTTTCTCTTGACTTTTTTTTTAACAAATGTACTTATTTTAAACAAAAATGTTTTCCTATTATGAACCTTAGTCCTTATTTTTGAGCCGATGTTACCTTATTTCTCAATAAATAAATATTAAAATAAATTAATCTATTACCTAACACATTCCTGGACTTATTTCCATTTCATGTTATTTTTTTAATTTGGTCTTTTCAAATAATTTGAAGAATTTTTTTTTGTTTTTATAATCTACTAATTATGACAAACCCAAAATTATCGCTAAACATCCCAATATAGTTTTTAATCTGAAAACTACATTAATTGTAGTAATATTTGTTGACAAATATAATTAACCTGAACACTTGCTTAAAGGGGAAAAAAAATATTTTCCAGCTATCAATAAGTCAGCCACGACTACAATTAACAATACAAAAATATTTTGTATGTTTTTTTTTGAAGAAATTTTTGGAAAAAAAAGTAGTTGTAGAACATTAATCCCACCACAATATATGCAATGCATAAGTTTCCATTAGAAAAAATTTACTACAAAAATCATTAATTATTAAATATAAATTCCTGATTCAATTAGCTTATTCACCGGTTTCGTGTGTAATTGCTAGCTAACGTTTTTTATTGGTATGCGGCAGCTGAGATCAAACCTTATTAAGTACGCGGTGTTTCATAATGGGGCTTGGATGAAGATTCATAAATCATTACTTGTTAATGACTCCGGTATATGTTGACAGTCTGATCGCGGGATGGCTTACGTATTAAACATAAACTTATAACTCGATAATAATAGAAACAGTGCATATTTCCTCGCCTTGACCCACATTTGTAAACCAGGAAGCTACTAGCGCTCTCGACAACACAAGTTGGAAGAGAGCAAGCAACAATACCCATAGAGGAAATACAAATATGGAGCCAAAACTGTTTTCAATTGTGCAACCACGGAGTGAGGAATTCTGAGAAGACGTTGTGCTGTGACGTAGTTCAAGTTACTTTTTAACCGAAACATCGCCATATTGTCCCGCCCCAAAAATTGCGGAAATTGTGCTTCATACGACGGATGATGGTAAGTATGAATTAGAATCTCCGTTATTTAGAACATTCACTTTCATTAAAAATATTCATTAAAACAGTTTCCACAATGCAAACACTCCACACTTCAGCCAACACGGCGGAACAATCAGCTGAAGAAGAAAAACGGCTTCACACACTAACCATGCAGACGTTGCAATCCCTTGTGTACAACAATGCGTGAAGACACTTCCGGAAAACATTCAATCATCTAAGCGGTGGAAAGTCGTGGACTTATTTCGCCACACCTTAAAATGGCTCCGAAATTTCCACCAAAAACACAACATTTGAAAAAACTAATTTGCATAATGACACCTAAGCATGAAACCAGATAAATTGTTGATTAACGGGAACGATGTGTTGAGCACACGTTGCAGAGACCATGCTTCCTCTATGCCAACTACCGCCCCGCAGACCACTGGTTACTTACGTAATCACGAGCCTCATGTCGGGGTGGCGCGCAGACGCTCTTCCTGGAACAAAGGGCTCTTGCTTCGAGTCCCGCGCGCGACAGCTGGCCCCTACTGACGACGGTCCTCCGCGGAAGGGGGGTAGCTCCAGGCGCGAATGGGGTTGGAGGGGGAGGAAGGGGGATGGTTACAGCTGAGAAGGAAAAGTTTTGGGCCGAGACTGGAAAGGCGCCCCAAGCCGTCCCGCGCCTATATAGACTCGTGACGTCACGGCGTTCCCCTCCTTCGTCGCGACACCTCCCACCCTCCCTGCAGCTAAGGCCGGGCTTGCCTTCACCCCTTCCTCCGTCACTCTCCCTCCCTCCGCGTCACTCCCGCGGGCGTATATCGAAGGAATCCAGTACCAGCTGACCTCCACCCCCCTCCTCCGCCCCCTCCCGCTAAACACCGACGGCGCCGACAGAGGAGAAATCAGCGGTTATGTTCCCAAGCGCGCGCCTCGCGCGCCGGCCGCGAGGTGCCGAAAACCGCCGTCGGCGATCCGCGGGCGCCGATCACGAACCTCGATGGCGCCAAGGAGGTTGAAAAAGGCATTGCTGTGTGGATTCTCCTTGGTCGGGATCCCTATAACGCTGTATGCTCGTTGCCGCGCATGGTCCCATCATTGGCCTACGATTCACCAACAGAACAGCCCAATTCTGCTTATGTAAACAATTACGCATTTTTAAATTGCCAAACGTAAATTTGTAATCTTCTGCAGAGCATAATTTTATTTTATTATATTGAAACATTGTTGCTTTCGGACTGCAAGGTCCACGGTCAGAAACCAGGGGTTAATCACATAAATTCGTAACCCGCTAAAATACTGTCTACCAGCTCAGATTTGCATTGCCGAGTATTTGAAATATATATATTTTTTAAAGGAAATTACATAACATATCATTATTTTTTTTTTTTAACGCTTGAAGAAAATAAGCTTCAGAATAATCACCAAAAGTGCTGAGCCGGTCAAACATTATATAGAGGTTCTTCGACACAGGTGAATACGGTGCTTCCACATGTCTATATATTAAAAACAACATCATATCTATGAAACTGTGAAATTTGATTCACAGTTCCCAATCACAAAATCACAGGGCCACAATTGTTAAAGTCATTTAGTGGCCCACCGAACAGACTGCACGCCAGCTCGCTCTCATGCGCGTACACTGGCGGAAAATTACAGAACATTCACAACTTTTGAACGAAGAACGCACCGCAAATAAACTAAATGTTCGTAGTTCCAGATGACTGCATATTCGAAGAAATCTACGCTGGATCCCGACATCCTAGGTCGGTGTTCTGTTGCGAACGGGGTAAACACATGGACTTAAATCCCAAGGAAGGGGCAGGGTGGCTGCCTCACCATCCACCCCTCCTTCCCTAGAATCCAAAAGCCCCTTACTGAAGGAGCCCGTTTGCGCTTACAAAATGTAACGGTGAATCCTTCTGATTTTCGCCTTTGGTCACATGAAAGGAAGAATCTATATTTTCTTGAAGGGTTAATATTTTAAGGAAATGATTATTGTGAGTTCGTGATTTATCGTAGACTCAGGGCCTATAAATTTATCAAGCTAACGGTAAATTTAACGAAGATACCTGAATAATTTGTAAACTGTGGTTTCGTGATTTGAAGCTGAAAAATGTTAATAGTGTAGAGGTTACGTGGTACTTGTAAGTGCTAGAGTCATTCTTAGCGCTTCTTTACTTCATTGAAAATGAAGATAACAACTTCAGGCCTACAAGCCATAAAGAATTATTGTTACGAGTGGGAAAAACAGGTCCGAAAGGATAGCTCAATTAATTGCAGTTTTATTTATCAGCTAATATTTAGACTATTAAATGAATTGTTAAAAATTTAACTGCCTGTCCACAAAGTGGACTCACGAAAGGCGTACCAGAAGGGAAGGGGAGAGGGGAGTATATGGGTGGGGGATGTATCCCGCCCCTCCAAATCCTAAAAAAAATTATTATTTACCACCAATAAAAGGAAATAATTTTAGTTCAAACAACAGGCAAAGTTGTTTATTATCCCCTCTCCCCACCTCCCGAAATAATTATAGTTTACAAACCGATGAAATAAATATTTCAAAATTGTGGACGGAACTTTAAATTCAAGTAAAAAACGTTTATTTTCGAGGTTTATCGAGTCCGAACGGTAAGACGTATCATGAAATGGACTGCAGCGGCAGTAACGGGTTCTGAGAGATCTCCAAGTACACACGTGACAAAGAAGGGGACCTCGTTGCTGTGACCTGGCTGGGCCCAGCGGCGTCGCGGTGGACAGAGACTTGAATGCACGATCGGGAAACGATGCCCGCCGCCAGGCAGAGAAAGCCAGGAGCTCTCCTCGTCGGAAGAGCTGCCCGACGCGTGGTATTTGCCCGGGACCTTCCGTCGGGCCAGGGCTGCCGGTCCCAGGCGGGCAGAGACCGCTTCCCGGAATAACAATGAATTGCAGGCGAGGTCAGTCTTCGGGGGGAGCTGAATTGTTGCCCCTTGTAAGGGCAGCCCTTCAGGATTTTTCTGGCAAATGTTTGTTTGTACAGCGACTGGAAGGGCAGCCCATCCAATTTTTGAAAACGTGTTTCTTTAAGTGTTTAAATAATCCTGAAATCTTGCCCCTTGGAAGGGCAGCCCATCAGGATTTTTCTGACAGTGGTTATTTTAGGTTAGGTTAGGTTAGGTTAGATTAGGTAAGGTTAGGTTAGGTTAGGTCACTTTACAAACTAACCACTGTCAGAAAAATCCTGAAGGGCTGCCCATCCAAGGGGCAACAATTCAGACAAGCTTTCAAAAACACCACTGTCAGAAAAATCCTGATGGGCTGCCCTTCCAAGGGGCAACAATTCAGACAACCTTTCAAAAACACCACTGTCAGAAAAATCCTGATGGGCTGCCCATCCAATGGGCAACAATTCAGACAACCTTTCAAAAACACTACTGGAAGAAAAATCGTGATGGGCTGCCCTTCGAAGGGGCACGTTTTCAGGATTATTTAAACACTTAAAGAAACATGTTTTCAGAAATTGTATGGGCTGCCCTTCCAGTCGCTGTACAAACAAACCATTGCCAGAAAAATCCTGAAGGGCTGCCCATCCAAGGGGCAACAATTCAGTCGCCCCAGTCTTCGGGGGTCGCTCGCCGTGGGTGGTCGCGGGGTTGTCGCCCACTGCAGGTATTCTATGCTGGGCGGCCCTCGGCAACACGCAAACAGCGGCCAAATAAAGGACATCCTACTAATATGCAAATGCGTGAGGTCATGATTTTTGACGCATGTTACTCAATCACGTCTTTCGATACTGAAAACGACTTCGAGAAAACCCGAGCCTAATTCGAATCCAACTCGAACCCAATGAAGGGCTGTTACTATTACCATCCAAACGCATAAGTAGAGACTGGGGGGGGGGGGGGAATTGCGGTTTTGATTACCTTCAGGATAGACTACAAAGTCCTCTGTAGGCTATATACTCAGGAAAATAACGCTAGTTCATTGGCTGCTCACTTGTGAGTCGTCTCAGTATGTTTTCCTGTGATTCGATACTTCTTTAGTTGAGAGTTTTTATTGGTCCAGAGTCATCCAGGTCTACAACGAGCCAATAGCAAAAGCAGCTTAAAAATATGTTTTTGTTTTTTTTTTGCCTATCGCGAAATAAATCCGCGAATTTTTCTGGTCTCCTCGCATAAGGACTAATAAAAGGAAAGAAATATGTTTAAATGTGTAAAATAATTATCATTAATAAATTGGCAAATAATGTAACGTGATAAGTGATAATTGTGGAATAAAATATGTTATTTATATATTTAAGCTTATTTACATAATTATAAATTTTTTAATGTGTATAACACTTTTATTTTTTTCTCTTTAATACAAGTCCTTTTTTTAAATAATATTTAGACATTATTTGCCAACTACCTAACTTTGTCGTGCATGAATAGAGTCCTAATGTAACATTATAAAACCATATTTTTAAATTTGTAATCCCCCCCCCCTCTTATACCTTGTACCTCGCACACCACTCCCTAGCGGGTGCAGAAGGCGTAACACCGAGGTGCAGTCCTGTTTACAGCTAGCAGTGAAACGACGTGTTTGCAACAACCGGAGTTCTATTCCAGTGACAAAAACATAAGTGTTCACAGGAGAAAGAATATTTAATTATTTGTTTGGAATAATGTCTGTTAACATGTCACCAAATTACAGCATATATATAAGTGAATTTTGTGTCAAGCTGTTCTGTTCTACCCGACCTTATTTAGCTGAGAAGTTCTTTCAATGTGTCCGCATCCTGAAAGGGGGGAGGGGGGGGAAAGGATGCTGAATAAATAATTAATTGAAAAATATATAACAAATTACATGCATTGTAATGAAAAATGATAATTCATATCCAGACAGAATGTAAATTTGGCTAATCAGTCGTAGATAAAGTTAAAGTAGATTGTGCGCCTAAAGGCTTAGGACGAAGGGTCTTCCAACACGTGGTGGCTTCCAAACCACACACGACCCCGAATTGTGCTCGTTGAAGGGCTGGTTTCCTAAATTACTTTGCATATATGAGTTTTATATTTCCTGGTGATTTGCATTGAATCAACAATACAACTACAGTGTATAGTTTATGGTTTTATCACTTCAATAAGTGTTATCTATTGGTTTTGAGAACCTCAGTAGCCATTTTATATTCTAACCCTGGCATGAATTTAGAGCATGGAATTGTGTGTTACACAATTTAATTAACCGCTTGTGTGCAGCATTTGACGTAAAACTCGTTATTTTTGTAATATTATTCCAAAATAAATTAAACTTATGTTTTCATTTTCCAAAACCCTGAAATTCTCTTATTTTTAGGTTGTTTTTTTAAAAGCCTGATTTTTATTGATTTACAAATGATACCTTTCCTAAAAATAGTTTTACAACAACGGCCACATACTAACGTTTAATTTGGAACAGTATATCACGCGTTAACATGTTCTTTGTTCATTTTAAGATCAAAGTTACTAAAATAAAAAAAAAGTTGAATTGTAAAAACCTTTAAATAAACAATCACCCATATTTATTTGAAATCATTAGGGAAAAACTGCAAGTTTTGAGAAGCATAAGAACTAAGAGCCAGACCTAAGTTCGGGTGCAATCATTGCCGACGTGACTGTCTCTCTGGCTGCCCACCGACGCCTCGCTGCACACAGTCACCGAGAGTGCAACGGATTGTGGAGACGGCTGAAGTGTACATCACCACCACCCAGTGGCGCACCCAGGGGGTGGTTTCGAAAATGTGAAGAAAAAATCTAGAATGGAAAAAGTAAAAACATTCCCAGTCCCAGCAAAATAGGTACGATGGTCTATGAGCAGCGCTCAATCTACCAAACTTTGTGAGATGTTTTCAAGTCATTGTATACATTATGGTGTTCGTATTACATTTATAGTCTGCTACCGTGAATTACTTTAATTTTTTTTACCAATTAGTTTGTGTTATATAAAATAAGAATGATTTTTGCGCTACGTTTATCTCAATTATTACATAATTTTGGACTGTATTTTTTTGCAGTTTTAACTAGACATTATATGTGTGAATTTTATACCCTTTGTTTTTACTCGTAGAGTGAACTTAATTTGTGTGTGTGAATGCAGTAAAAAGCAAACCATCATTGTCAGTGATTTAAGTTGCACAGAATGTGGACTTTAATGCATGCTATGATTCTCATGGTATTAAAATAATACTGATTTTGAGCGGACGAGACCCTGGGTTTGATGAAGGTATCTTTGTTTGATTCTTGTCTAAAACAAAATTAGTACCGTACTGAAAATTATTCTTTTTTCTACCAGCAGTACATATATTCAATAATTAGATGCAAAAACTTCTTAAATTGCACCAATTTTCACCTAGAAATCCAAATTTTCCCGGTAGAGGACCCCCGGGCCCCCTCTTTATTTTTGAAACCGGTGTTCCTTCATTAAAAAAAAAAACTTCAACCCCCCCCCCCCCCCCCCTACAAAAAAAAGTCTTGGGTGCGCCTCTGCCACCACCACCCGGCGTAATGAGGTCTGGTGGGTTATGGCTGCCATCAACTACCACACGTAGGCTGTATGTCCCGTTCCAGGTCATTGCTTTACATCTACGTTCCACACTGGTATCCTTGCCGACTTTTCGAGTGACTAAACTTTCACAAAATGAAAAAAAAAAAAAAAAAAACATCGTTTATTTTTCGCATAATTAGCTGGCAAAGTTGCATTTCTAACTTTTTTTTATTGTTTTCAGTATGGATAAGGAGATTTAAATGGAATAAAAAACTGGAACTTTTTTAGGTTTGAAGACAATTTTACTGGCTGCTGTGTGATATGGTTCAATTCCTTTCAGAAAAAAAAAATATTTTAATTTACCTGGTCTTTTATAAATCATCAGAATTCTCATGAATTTTAAAAGGGTGAATAAAATTAGATAATTTTTTTTTTTCTGAAATAATTTTCAACCATACCACACACTATTCACCAGCATTGCCTTTAAACAAACAAAAAAAAATCCGTCAGTTATTTATTCCATTTGGTTCTACTTATCCATTCTGGACAAAAAAATGTTAAGAATTCAACTTTGCTACCTAACTACACAAAAAATAAGTATGCACTATATATATATATATATATATATATATATATATATATATATATATATATATATATATATATATCCGTTTCGTTGAAGTTCGGCCACTCAAAAAGTATACAAGCTAAACCGTGTTCAACCTAAGAATAAAATATTTCAGTAGTAAAATTTATTATAGTATGATAAGTAGGTTGAACTTAGGTAAAACAATAACAAGAGTACTAAGTATTTATTTTGAAGCTTTGGCAAAAATTTGAGCATGAAACTAATTTTACTGTAATACGAGTAATACGAGTAACACTGAGGTAAAGTCGAGTAGCTGCCACTGGTAGCCCGCGTCTTCGCTGCCCCGGGTCCACGATGGTCCGACCCGATACTTCACCCGCGCCGAAGAAAGCGTCGCCCCGGATGTTGTCGAGTCAAAAACGAAGCTTTCTAACGCACCGCGGCCGGACTGCGGAAGAAAGCTGGACGCATACGCAAAGGCCACAGGGCAAGGCACAGTTCTGTACCTTTTTATAATATTTCATAAGGTCCTGCGTTGCAGTTTTACAAGTGATATCGTTGGCAACTGAGTTTCCAAAGGATTTTCCTTGTAAAATTACCAACAAAAAAAAGGGTTGTCTGTAAAGTCGGGCTGTATCCGAATACATAGGGATGCGTCCTTAGCACACACATCCCTACATCCCTTAGCAAATGCAGCCACAATGTAGAGGACGCATTTCTAATGGATGGATAGTATCCGAATACTTTTACTGCTAGCACCACCTGTTGACTGTCAGCCGTACTAAGGTTCACGCAGCCATTTTGTGTAGGGATATCTACGAATATTCAGCAAAACGTAAATAATAAATACCTACCAATTAAAAAATTATGTAACATGTATGTTATACATGTTAGCGATCCAAATAAAATACATTTTATAAATTGTAAACTTTAAAAATACTTATGAGTTTTGAATTATACTTTAAGTTTAAATTCGTATTATTATTATATTTATTAACGTCTTCATTTGTCACTGTTTAAGTTATCACTTTCGCTTATAATGTTTTAAACAAATCTTATGCTGAACATCTGAAGTAATATTATACACAAACAAAGTAAAACCCGATTCCGAAGCTAATGGATGTAGGGACGCGTTAGTGGATGCGAGTGTCGCATCCCTAGAAATCTCGAATTAGTGGATGCGTGAAGGGATGCATCGGCATCCCTTGTGAGAATTCGGATTCAACACAAAGATGGCCGCGTCCACTACGATGCACTTTTAGTGGATCCCTTAGCTAAGGGATCCATTAGGCCAGTATTCGGATACAGCCTCGGTTTACGGACGATAATTTTACGTGGTAACGTCATAAGAAAACATTTATGAAAAATTGCCCGCCTTAACCTGTTTGATATTATAGGAGATTTTCTCGCACGGTGGTTGGCCGGTTCTTGCACACTCGGCTCAGGCGGAACCTGACAATGAGTCATGCTTTTTCGTGCGTGCAGCCGGCGTTCATCGATTTATAAGACGTTATCACGTCAAAAAAAATACAGTGTAAGAACACTCGTCAGATTCCTTGGTAATATTACTTTATCATCTCACTCGAATTGGATTAATTGATTTGTGTTCAACTCTCGCCGACATTGAGGTAATTAGAGGTGAAAAAGGGGGTGGAACAGCAAAATGAAAAAAAAAGAATGCGACGGAATGCATTTGTGGGGGAACGGGAGGAATTTCGAGTATACCCGCTGGTACACGGCTACGCCAGGGCCAGACAAGCTTGCCCCTTGCGAAATATCAGGTCTCCGCCACGCCGAGAATAGAACACTTATTTCCTTGGTGAGACGCGAGTCGTTTGACTACTTTTTTTAATTTTTAACTTTAATGTTTGGCTCGTTATTTTTTCATTGCCCACAAGTCGTCTATCCTCCTTTTATTTATTTATTTATTTATTTTTTTTCCGTTGAGCCCTTGATTGTGGTCGATACCATAAGACTTATGGAACATGTCATTTGTACATGAATCATTCACAATATTTACAGTTTACATATTCAAAAGTTCACTAAAATTAAAGTGAGACATTGATAAACTGAAATATACATTCCCAACAAAATAATATCTACATGTTTTTAAGAGATAGCAAGTTTCAATTTTTTTTATAATTAGTGTGTACAGATATTTAAAAAAAAAATAATACGTAACTTATGTATGTTATGAATTTGTACATAGTGTGTGCTTGAAATTAATTATCGCTGAGTCAAAATCCAGAAGAGTGTCTTAAAAACTCATCCATTCAGTAATATATACGAGCTTGCTTTATCATGGTAACAAAATTATTATCTACGCTGCTGTTCAAAAATTTAAGAAATTTTTAATTAATATTATCACTTATGTCTTCTTTTTTTTTTTTTGCGGCGATTCCCATTGTATTTTCCCAGTTTCCTCCCAGAAAATGTCACTTTATTGCGCAGTGTAAGCTGTGATCAGAACAGAGCAGAGGCTAAGGTTACTTTTAAAATACCGCGTTAAAATTTCCGTGGATAATATCATCATGATAGCACCCAATTAAGTTTCGATAGCATAACCAAAACAGACATCGACAGTTTCTCAAATGCTGTTCGTAAATATAATGCCACTCAAAAATGTCAGGAAGTTTTTAATCTAAGTTCTTTTTTTACTATTTTCTGTTTGTCATTTTATGACTCTACCAGTCTCTTTGGAAGAAACACCGTTCAAAAAAAAGAATGAGTATGAAATGTTTCTTAGTGTGCACGTTTCCATACTTGCCTTTTCGTGTGACACTACTAAGTATTCTAAGTATATACCTACTAGGCTGAAATCTCGAAGAACTGTTGTATACTGTCGCCAACCCACAAACCTGGAAAATGCTGGAACTATGTAATCAGTAACCACACGTTGGAAGTCAAAACTTTGTGATTTAGATAGTGTAGCAGTCACCATACTTATTTTCTGCTAACGGTTGTTTATTTCTTGTTAAGTTTATTATACTACTGACAATTATAACTGTCGCTTATAAACACTTGCTAACAAATTATATTAAGCCATGTTTTAAATTTTGCATAAACATTTAAAATATTCGTAAAATTTAATGTTACATCAGTCAAATTTTACTACGGACATCTAAATCAAAAATGGTCTCCTCGAGTGTTAATGTAAGGAAGGAAATGACACGTAAAGATAAGTACTAAGTAATTATGAAAAGATATACTAACTACTAGAACACAATAAATTAATTAACTCTCGATTGGAGCAAACCGTAGGTCATGTAAATGCGTAAAGAATATATTTTTTTTTCAGTCAACGAAACAGTATTTTAGTTCATTACACACTTGACCTCATTTAAAAGTTTCCTTCAAGCATTTTTTTTTTAATTTGGGTTCCGACTGCTTGGCTGCCTCGATAAAAAAAAGATTATAATAATTCAGTGTCCTTGTCACTTGTGGTGGTTATCGAAGAGGTTATGTATGGCACGCGGCAGTCGGCCTCCTTGGCAAGAGGTGAGCGAGTGCTGGGTTGGCGCCGGCGTGTAGTTAGTTCTCCCAGCCGCCGCTGGCACCACCAGTCGAGAGGCCGACGGGCGCCCGAGCACTTGATTTATGTTACTGCTTCTACTGCCGCAGCACAGAATTCACTAATATGTAGCAAACATTTCAAGAAACCTTTAGGACTCGAGATTCGAAAACCTTGTAAGTGGGAATGATGGTGTCCGTAGAACTTAAATGTTGATTGATTGCGTTGCAAAGGACGGATTTTTTTTCTTACAGTAAGTTATACTTTACATCACCATATTTACTTTTTTTTTTTGCTTGACTTCTTGGCGAGGACATTAGACACGGATAAATTCAACATTATATTCATGGGGAAAGGGGAAAGGGGGAAAGAATTGGTCATGGCAAGCAACCAACCCAGAATTTGCCTGGCGTGATTTCAGGAACCATGGGCAAACCGAAACCAGGAGACCTGCAACGAGATTCAATCCGGGTTTTCTGGAATGTAGTCCAGTGTCTTACCACTGCTTCCACTGCTTCCACTGCTTCCACTAGTGTCTTACCTCGTTCCATAGACTATATTATTGTGTTTTAACATCTACAAAGTTAGCGTTGTCAGCTCTTTCTGCTCTTGGGAGCAGCAAAGGAATGTAACAAGCCATTGATTTGGCTTTTGACGGCCTTAAATTGGTGAGGGTTGTTTCGTTGCTTCTGTTCTTGCTGCAGAACACTGTTCTCAAGTAACAGTAAATAAAAAAAAATTATAAAAGTAAAAATTTTACTAACATATTTTGTAATATACGAGCCTTCAAAAATTTTTAATCAGAGGACAAAACATCACCACACCTTCCCTTTACATTTAGAGTACCTACCGTGAACATACTGTTAAAATAATCTTTATATATATAAAATTTAAATTGTAATTTTTATGTTCGTAAGTTAGCAACCAATAAAATTAGAGTTATTTTTTGATGAATTTTGTACTTGAAAATTATTTCATCAGCGTGCAAAAACATAAATATCTACTCTTCTGAAGCTTTTCAAAGAGGGTTGGGGGAGGGAAGATAGAGAGAGAAAGACAAAATTGTACAGCAATGGCTCTTTACTCCGGCACGCTCGGGGACCACGTCTTGCTTGGTTAGCGATTTTTCTGGATTATCGAACGTCAATATATAAAAATTAGTACACACTGCAATTATATATTTAAAAAAAAGTTTTAATGAGCTGCGAAACGGCAGAACAGTGCACGCGAGCGTCGCTGTTTGATAAATAATAAAAGTCTCGGTTACATTGTTGCGTCACTGTCCACCCAGAAAAATTCCAAACGCGTTACGGAACGCACCGAAACGGAGAATGCCGGACCGGACAGCACCGACTGCCGGTACTTGAGTACGAAATCGAAGAAGGCATTTAGTATCCTGTAGGACAGCGGCCCCGTGTGCGGTGTTTTCACGGAACTCGCGCGTCCACCAATGAGCTGCGGTGCTCCATGGGGGAGAAACTCTAATTACCGAGACTGAGACCTATTTTTTTGAAATAGTTATGGGCCCGTCCGCTAGTACAGGGGCGTAGTAGCCAGGGGGGTTAGGGGTTCAAACCCCCCCCCCCCTAGCACCAAATCTTTAATTAATTTCTTATTCATCACTCAAACAAATTCCATATTAAAATTAATAAGATTTTTACCATTACAATATTTAAATTTAAGTACCGAAAACTGCTAAAATAGCACTATTTTACACCTTAAAATCCAAATTTTCCCGGGGGAGGACCCCCCCCCCCGACCCCCCGCTTTAATACTTGGGGGGGGGGGGGGGGGTGGCATGCTTCTTAACACCCCCCATACACAAATCCTGGCTACGCCACTGCCGCTATATTTTGGTTTAATAATATATTGCTGACATAACTACATTAATTCATTAGGAGAAGTAATGTATACGCTATTATCAGGCAAACAAACCAGTGAAATTCATTCTATTTAGGTAGCCACTAATATTGTGGTGTGTAATACAATGAGTTTTTGCACCTCCTACTCCTTTATTTTTTACATGACGGTTTATTACAAAACAGCATTAAGTATTTTCGCATCGATTAAATTAGTTTTGCGCCGCCGAAACTTTGTATGAGAACCTCTATTCCGATTTTTTCATTTGCTGGTAGTTATGGGCCCGCCCAACAGATAGCGACACATGGTTTCAGTCTCCACTGTAAGAGTCGCACTTCTTTATTTCCCTCCATGTTCTGCGGTGCTCGAAGCCACTCCGAGGTCCGCGGGAAACTGGCGTGGTCGCGGACTGCCCCCTGGGTCGCGGCGACGCGCGCCCCAGGTGTCAGGTGACCGCCTTTCTGACGGCCGAGACCCGCGCCCGCCAGCAAGTTTTCACCGGCGGCTCGGCCGTGGGGCGTAGCCTCAGCAGCCCCTCCTTGCCGGCGTCGCCATTCTCATGTGCAGTCGCCACTGACACTCTCTCCTTATCACACTTATTCCAACTCGTAATTTTTGACGTGACAACGTCTAATAAATCAATGAACGCCGGCTGCACGCACGAAAAAGTGTCCCGTTACGCACATTGTCCCATTGCGCCGCATCTATCTCTCTTCCACTCGATTGGAACAACCATCGATTTCACTTCTTCGAGGCACATTAAACTTGAAACACTCCCAAACGTTTCCTACTTTTCCTATCATCGTCCTATCCTTAACAGAATAGCACAGATTGGAAGAAGTTAAATAGCAAACTTGTATAAAAGTTATAGTTAAAATAATCTGTTCGTTAAAGTAATAAACATATTTGAATTAATGAGTGCAAATATTAGTAAATTTATCAATTATATTGTAGATTTCATTTCACTCCTTCTGTTTGTATCCGTACAAAATAGTGATAATTCAATAAAAATGATTCAATTTTATTCATAAAAGTATGCAGTCATTTCATCAATGTTTTGTTATGACGTTGTCACGTTAAACTATCGTCCGTAAACCGACTTTACAGACAACCAATTTTTTTTAAAAAATTTTTTCTAACCTAACTATAACTAAGTGTGTTGGGGAGGGTTCCGGGTTAGGGAGGGAGACTAAGTGCGTCTCAGGACGAAGCCCATACGCTCTAATCATGCAGGGTGTTAGCCATATAGGAGGGGTAGCATGCATCATGTGCTAGGAGGGGGATTGGCCAGCCATGGCAGCGATTGGCGCCATGGCTGACTCCCCTCACTCACTATACTAGACTATAAACTCAGTAAGTTGGGCCCAGGTAAAACCTGCATAGACACAAGGAAAACCCTGGGGCTCTGACATGCGGGATGCAAAAGTTTCATGCATTAATATCAAGCAGGATGCTTACGAGAAATCAGAAGGATGTATCTGGAAGAAGAGTTGGACAGAGTAGAAAAGAGTCTACTATGCGAGGGGGGTTGGGGGCTTGAACATTGCTGTCCGCATCGGTTTGGGTGGCACTGGTTGTTTCGGGGGCGACTGCCGGGCACTTTGAAGGAATAATAGCATCACCTTTTTGAGACCAAACCACCATATTAATTTTTAATACTTGCTACCATGAGTGATATTTAATATACAGCGTCTGCTAGAGGGCACCACCGCAGTTTTGTTTTCAGTAATCGGTACAAGGAACGCTAGTGTCACTTAGTACACACGCCATCTGTCAGAGTGCGATGCCGCCATATTGATTTAATTTTTATCGCTAGAGTGCAGTTATAATATATTACCTTCACAGCCACCAACTAGAAAATATGTCATTTTTTAGTTAGAAATTCGGAAAAAAATCCAAAAATCATAAAAAAAATTACTCATTAATTTACTGATTGATATGATCGATTCTTGTTCTCGGTTATATCTCTGCAAGAGGCAAAAAACGTCTATTATAGGTTAAAAAAAACTAATTTAATAAAATATTGTCAAAATCCTAAAAGTGGTTGAGATTCTTCATCTACCAGCCTCCAGTAAGATAATGATAACATAGACCACCATCTTGAAAGTCTTTAATTATTAAGCTGGAAATTAAGTCAAAACATGACTTATAGGGCATAACAGAAATTGTAACGCTCGGAAGTGGGACACTCGATTGTGGCGAGGGGCGATAAGGATTAAAACAGAGTCTCATACATTTTTTAGGCTCTTTGAAAGTTTTTCATCGCCCTTTTATGTTACAATTGAATCGGTTATTTGAAAAGGGCTTATTTCCACCTCATAAATATTGATTTTTCTCTGATAATGTTTTTTTTCTTTGAAACATTTAATTAAGACTCGTATTATTTAGTATTAAGCAAATCTGAAGCAAAATATTAACTTCTCCACACCAATTTTGAGTTATTATTATTTGTCTCCTGTAAAATTTGGAAAAATGGATGTATGTATTTTTCTAAGTAACCGATTCAATTGTGAACCTCCTGTGTGAACCTTCATCATGTACTTTATTGTACAGGTTTATCGTTCAAAGGGATTAATGAATACCTTGGTATATCGTTCAAGTGTATTACTGAAGTGTGACGTTTAACCTAGTTGGAACCACGCACAATTTTCCCCCTTCTTCTTACAAAATGGCTTATCTGTTGGCACTGTGCACAAAAGCCTTATATCGCTCTAAAACAATTTTCACATTTTTCTCTTCCCAGCATCTCCTTCCATCATACATCATCATCTATGGCCTGTCTCACACTTAGACTGCAGTACAGAGTAAATGGCGAACACAGTTGCCATTTGATACTACCCGGCTTGTTAAAATTTAAAGTCTTATATTGTATGCCATCTTTAATCATAAGTTTTGACATATTTTCAATTATACTATTTCTTCTGTTTTTGACGTTATAACGTCTTATAAATCGTTGAACACCGGCTGCACGCACGAAAAAGCATGACTCATTGTCACGTTCCACCTGAGCCTAGCGTGCAAGAACCGGCCAACCACCGTGCGAGAAAATCTTCTATAATATCAAACAGGTTAATACGGGCTTTTTAACTAATTGTTCGTGATTATATTTAAACAAATTATTTAAATTAAATTTGCAAAAACTGTAAATAATATTTGAAAATTAAAAAGTATGCAATTTTTCATCAATGTTTTCTTATGACGTTATCACGTAAAATTATCGTTCGTAAACCGACTTTACAGTCAACCCCCTTTTTTAAGGCCATAAAGGTGTGTCTACTGACAGTATTAAAACAGTTGTAGTCATTCTGACCAAAAAAATAATAATTCAATTCTTAATACCAATTATTATCTCACAGAAGAAACTATTTGTAACAGTCAGTCACTATCAATTACAAGGCATTGCATATAAATTTGTGCAAAACTGAACAGAGACAAACTTACTAAAATTAAGTGATATAAAGAAAGCCTGAAACCACGATGGCGTCTTTCAATTACATCTCCTTAAAAAGAAAAAGAAAGAAAGGAATTTATCAGATGATGCTCTTGATGAAATATACCGGCAAATAGTATTTCCACAATTCTCATTCGAAATTTTCATCTTACAAAATACAACTTTTCCGATACATTAAACAAATTTTCATTTCGTTGCAAAATTGCGTCTTAAACGTTCGTGCTCTATGGCGTGCGTCTGGCGACAGAGCGCGCCGAAACAAAGACAGCGCTAGTGGCAGAAATCCTACTTCGGAAAAAAGAGAGTAAGTGCCTGTGCGAATGAACACTTCAATCTAAGGACGAGATGCGCTGTAGCCGGGGAACTCTTGTCGCAGGCCGCGCGATCAAATCTTGGCGCGCGCACCGCACGATGACGGGGCGGGCCCAAGCGGGGTGGAGTAGCGGGCCGCGAGTTTGCTACTCCGCCGAAAGTGAAAGTGAAGTATACATGTGAAGTGAACTCCCCCCCGCCCAAGGAAACCACCACACAGGCGTGTACAAAGATTCTGCTCGACAACAATAACACCCTGATATATCCTCCAGCTCTCTCACCTCATACCGTGCCAGCGTTCGAACCGGCGCACGAAGTGGCCATGAGAATCGATTTCAATAACGAAAGGGATGACGCAAGTTGTGGTTAGCGTTTTGTCACCTTGAAGGCTTGTACCACATTGGTTATAAACCATTCAAATTTCTCCATACTGGTTTTGTCTGACATAAATACTTCAGATAACTTAGATTGGCCCTCAGAATACTTCAGAAGACTAGTCTTGGGCGGATGATGGTGCTCAACAAGTCTCATGTTCAACGTTTCTTCAACAATTTGAACTGTACAGCAAGTACAAATGTTCACCTAGTGCAATTTTTAACACGGACGAAAGTGGTTTTTCAACTGTTCCAAACAAGGTCCCAAAAGCTATCACGAAGCGAGGGGAAAAAGTTGTTGGCAAAGTCACATCTGGAAAAAGGGTTGAAAATATCACAGTTGTGTGTGCAATGAGTGCAAGAGGTACTTTTGTTCCACCTTCAATACTGCATGCGTGCAAGAGAATGAGAAGTGAACTTTTGAATGACGTTCCTGCTGACACAACCGCAATGTGCTCTGACTCGGGTTACAAAAATTCAAGCCTGTTCATGGAATGGATTCATCACTTTCAGGACAAGGTGCGCGCTCACAGTGAAAGCCCAATTCTGCTCCTGTTGGAATAGTAACTATTCATATATTTCTCTAGATGCTATAAACTTCTGTTGGGACAGTAGCATTCATTTACTTACTCTACCTCCCCCCCCCCCCCCCCCCCCAAATAGTAGCCACACAATGCAGCCACTCGACAAAAGCTTTTTTGGCTCTTTGAAAACTTTGCGTGCAGATTAATGCAATAAGTGATTGGTGACACATCCTAGAAGAAACATAATTCCCTACCAGTTTAGTGAATTTATCGAAAAAGCTTATATAAGATGTGCATCCTTAAAATAATAATAATAATAATAACAGTTAAGGTACGATTGTGGAACATGACTGGTAATTGAGAAAAAAAAATTTGTAAACTAAAACTAGCACTAAGTTGGATTCATAACTTAAAAAAAAAAAGAATGGGAGCGTGTTCTTAGAAGTTATACTTATTTTCCACTGTAAAAATATACTTTACTTTGCATGCAAATAATAAATATAATTAGAATAATTAACAGACTGGAGTGATGATATAAATACAGTTGGTAAAATTTTAATTCAAACAAATTAAAAAAAATTACAGTACCTACTCAGTATTCAATATTAATATAACCAGAGGTGCCCCCCCCCCCCCAAACACTATGACTCACCCCCCCCTAACCTAATGACGGGCCCCCCCCCCCCCCCGAAATTTTTTATGCCATTTTCTCAATGATTTACTCAATTATTTTATAATATTATAGTTTTTAGTATTATATTTTATCACATTTTGCATTAATTAAAACTGATTTTTTAATAATAATTTTGGTCATATCAGGTAATATTTCCATCCTGAACCGACATATGCCAAACTGTTTTTGTTGAGGAAAGTGCGGGGTTACCAATTTGATTTACAAGATCCCTTTCAATTATCAAAGCACCAGAAACGTATTTTCACATTAGAAGCTATAATTATGTAAATAATATATACATTTTTCTCGTCTTTTAACCACCCCCCCCCCCTGAAATTTTAATGACGCAGTCTGCGTCGTTACCTCCCCCCCCCCCCCCTTGTGGGCACCCCTGATATAACTAATCATTTTAGTAAAATAATCGAGATAATGTTAATTAATAATGAAAATCAATAAATTTGCTAAATGTTTTTATAATTTATAATTTTTAATTATTTGTTCAATAAAAATGTAAATATATATAATTTATACATAATGCAAATACGTGATACAGACGGGAACATAACCTCACTGATATAGATACACTAAAATACAATTAAAAAATTTAATAAGCACAATTTTTATCCCTAATATTTACAATAAATTAAAGGTTTTAATGGCAAGGACCAGTATTCAATATAAATAACTAGAACATAACGTTTCAAAGAAAATATTATAATTTGTATTTCTATGTACCTAGCCTTTTTTTATCCTGAGAAAATTACGTTTCATTGTGCGCGCATAGTAAAAGGTTGCACTCTCATATTTTTTGCATAACGCACCTGAAGAAGTATAACTTTAAAAAATAATAGTAACAGCACGTCGGATTTGACTTCCATTGTTTTCGAACCTACTGATTCACAACTACGCACAGAACATTTATCTGCATGGGAGAGAGATCGTGTGTATTGGAGGGAAACAAATATATTGTGTTACGGACACATATGGCGAAACAGCCAATGAGAGCAAAGTGAGGTGCCATTCTGGTGGAAGTTTGGAACAGTTTAAATTTATTTATCATAAATGATAGCAAAACATTTCCAAAATATTACATTTCTGCAAAAATAAACCATGCCATTTATCTGCTAGATATAATTAGCTATAATTGTGCTTAAAATATTAACTAATATATGTCAAGAGGTTAGACATGTTCTTTAAAACTTTTACAAAAATTATTATAACCTAAATTAATTGATGTATTGAATATCTGTTTTCATTTACAAAATAACTAACAAAAAGTTAAAATATTTGTTTACGAATATTATCAGTAGATGTCGGATGTATCGCAAATTTGCATTGGCTAAAACTAGTGCATAATAATTCAGTTGTAAATCGATTTCGCACAGTTCGTGTGCATTGCATGCTATACCATCGCTTAGGTTTTTTTTAAATTTTGAATCCAGCTTTATACAAAAAAGTGGTCGGTGTGAGATCTTGATGAGTTGCAGAGCTTCTGGCACGCACACTGGGTATTGCTATCGCTCTACCCAGAGGGGTGGAAGTAAGACAACGGAGAGAGAGCACATGCTCCATCTTGACACTTCCAATATATTTGATTCTGATGTGTGCAGAGACGTGGTGGACGTAACCTCTGTAGCTGTAGTGTTGCTGCCCGGCGCCAGCTTCTCCTATAAGAGCACCCTCCCACAGGGAGGTTAGTCGTGGACCATTCGGCTTGTGCGGACGTCACCCACGCTGGAGAAACGCCTGAACCCTCACCGACCCACATATTCGCAGGCCCACTGGTGCGCCCTAACTAGGCTAGATATTCTGGAGATACTCACTGGGACAGTGCTTTGATGCAGCGCCCACATTTGCTTATTTATAAGTACAACTGCACAGTATGTCCCACTCTCCTGGATAAAACAGTAATTTGTATATTTACGACGGCACTTGTTCCTGGTCCGAAACACTGAGGCTGACATGCATCCACAACAGTGCATTACTGGATACAACACGCCCGAGGGGGGTAGGGGGTGGGGGGTGGCTGCTAAAAAAAGCATATGGCGAGATGCTCGCAGAGGTCCAGAATAAAAAAAGTCTAAACATTAATTTAAGAACTATGGAATGTAATAATCAGTTAAGGCATGCCAATGACACAGGAGCTCTGTCTTATCCTGCTGGTGGTTGGCAGGGGTTACAAGGATGCAACTTCTGTTCTGCAGGAGTGACAATCGCATCAACAGTATCACTAATTTAATCTCAGATGCTGTTAATCTGTACTGGGTGGCTGTAAAAAAAACATGAATTTTACTGGAATAGATTGATGTCACCCGTTAATGTTCCCTCTGCTCGCAAAGGCTGTTATGCTACTTCGTTTTTTCACGCGCGGAGTGTCAAGAGGCACGAATGCATACAGTATAGTGCAAGTGCGATGCAGTGCAACGAGGTAAACAGCCACCACCACCAACGAATCGATTGTTACCCGAGTGGCAAACGACCAGGATCATAACTGTACCTGACATTGCAATTCGCGCAATCAAGAAGTATTAGACATTGTATGTATTTAATATTAATAACTTTTTAGATTAGCGCGATTACACCCGAAACATACCCTTTTGCACATGGAACATTTTTGCGCGATGCTGGCTCCTGGTTGTGCACTGGGATCGGGAGCTCGGCCAGTTCGACATTAGCTTTCAACAAATTTACCTGTGTGTCACTTCACGGAACCCTTTAACCTTTGTGCATCACTAACCAATTCTCGACAATAATAAAGTTTTCAAATTGTTTTCCATCGGTTCCATGGCTAGACCCTCACATTCGTCCTGAGCTCATCGACTGCTAAACTTAATTGTGAGTGCCCTTGCAAGGGACATTTCGTTGTCTTAGGTAATTTTCTCATTTTAACCTAGGCTCAGGTTACATCCTAGGTCTCACATTATGGAATCAGTTGTTAAAATGTTTTACTGCTCTGTCTGCACAGGGCCACCATGTTAGGTACCTAAACAGTGTCCAGGGCCTGCATTTTCATTAAAATAGCCCGTAGACTTTTGGGCCCTCACTTCCTTCCTTTGTAGTCCACATGACATGAATCTTAATTTAGGGCCGAGTGCTGTCAGGTTAATAATCTATTTTATGTAATCATTGTCCACAGTGGTTTTTCATTAGGGTTCCATTTATATATGTCATTTAGGGTTTTATTTGTTCTCGTGATGTGTTGCTGCAGAAGCTGCCGCAACACTTAATAGTAATTGCAATTGCAATGTTAATGCACCACTCAAATGATGCATAATAAGAACAATCGTACCAGATTATATATTTATGGATAACCCCTTCCAGAGTCAAGGCAGAATGCAGCGAGCACCCCTACAATTATTATTTGGACAAATGTCCCGAGGGCCCTCAGCCATTCAATATCTGTTTGTTCATTATCAATGGTTATTTATGCATGACAAAAGACACATGCTGCATCGAAACACATTTCAGGTGTAAGACAAGCCATGTACACAGTAGTGCCATGTACATTTACATGTTCAATAGAAACCATAATACCAGAACTTGTAGTGCAATAATTACATAATTAGTCAACCAGTCATTAACTCAACATCCCTGCTGGCTGCAACAGCCGAGTGATCACTGTCTAGTAATATCTACTTCCAGCCAGCCCAGGGTGATGTCACACCCATAGATGAGTCTCCACTCTAACTGTGGACTACTCCACATTGTTCATTAACCTAGTCTAGTTGGTGCCCTCAGTAACCACTCAAAACTATCACAACTTCAACAATGACAGTCATCAATAAAATTCTGTCTGTTTTGCTCTATGCTTGTAGTGTAACCAGTCGCTGTGACACCGATGTCACACATCAACGCACATACACGTGGGTTGCCGCAACCACCATCTGTCAGTCTTGACAAAAAGGAATATGTGGGTGGTTATAGAAGCGAAGAAGATGTGAGTGGGCCGCTCTACAAGGAAGGGCGCACAGAAGGTGAGAGGATCAGTGAATTGAGGAGATGGGTGAGGCGAGGAGAGAGGGATCCTGAGAGCATTGAAAATTGAGAAGCCCGGTCTGCCGAGCGATTGTGCACGTTATCAGCACTTATGTCTGGTGTTGCCATCACAGGATACTGAAACAGGTGCAGTGGGTGAGTGGTGGGGAATTTCATGGCATCGTCCTGTGACGAAGAACAATAGCATCCTAGAGAGTTACCTCGAATAGTCCGCTGGGCGTGTCTGCAATTTCCCACAATGTCCACACTTTTCCGTCGCTGTCTTAACTCTTTCTGTATCTTTTGTTGCTCGCCACATGTGCGGGCGCCAAATACCACTGCCCCGCGGTACCGTGACTGAGAACTGGGTTGAACTTAGTGACATGGAAATAATTTAGCGATATTTGTATTCAATAACCTTTAATTTAAAAAAAAAAAAGTTTTGTCAGTGACAAGGTTTGAACCACAGCTACAGTTTTACCTTTACTTCTTTGTCCAATATCAATAACTACTGAAACTCTGAGGAATTTATGAGGGAGATTATGTATTATCAATTGTGTAATGCAATGGGTTTTTTATTACTTTAAATTCTGGGCGTCACGAATGTAGTTTAATTTTTCTGATTGTAATGTGTTAAATTACCAACCATCATTAAACTCATTGTCTTCCACATCAATTGTACTGGTTTTGTAATCGTGTAATCGATATGTAAATAAATGTGTCTGTTTAGCACTTGAAAATGTAACCACCGAACACAAACAATCGCTAAACTCATTGAAACACATTCAAATTGCTTTAGCACTTCATACAGGATTTATATAAGTTTGAAATTATGTGGTTCACTAAAATTAGCCATTTTCAACATTGCTTGAGACATGTCCGCAGTGGTATTGGCGAAAATGATATTATTCTTGTTCTTAAACAAGTTCCCAGTGACTATGAAACATGTTTATGCGATGGTTTTCTCAAGCAACAAGTATGATTCAGGAGAATTCCCTTTTAGAAATAAGAAATATGTGACCATCATGAGTTCATGACTGTCTTGTTTGCGATCACTTGTAACAATCTCAAGCAACGTCTATGGCACCCAAATATTTAAATAAGAATGCATATAAGAATTTCTTGGCGAAGGAATCGCTCAAGACATAATAATGTATACCACCATCTGATTTTATATACCTATATATATACACATATGTGTGTGTGTGTGTGTGTGTGTGTGTAAGTTAATCCAATTGGCAAAGCATTTTTAATTCCTTACCTTTATCTCTGCTGTTGACGTTTAAAAACATTTATGTTTTGATCGATTATACTGATAGGATAATGATACGGAACCCATCCTACACTTTAATTTTAATCTGTGATTGTGGCTGCAATGTTGTTTTGTTTTTCCTTGTTGCTACTTGTTTTGATTATGTAAATTGAAAAATTGAGACTTTAGAAAGTATTTAAAATGTTGGTCTCTAGGAAATATATATTTGTTGTATTTGTGTGTTATTTGGTACCAGTTTGCACTTCTGTTGGACTTAGTGCTTGTGAGAAAATAGGTTTATGTCAGTGTTTATTTTCTAACGGAGTTACAATCAATTTGACACCTCTCAGCAGGTCACGAGAGTCAAGGTATATATTGTTTCTGGCATATAATGGCGTGTTTTATTCAAAGAGCGTTCTCGAGAGAGCTTGTTCTATCGCATCGATATTTATTGGAAAATTATAACATTTCTGTAACAAAGATATAACAGCGAATGTAATAAATTTACATTAATGTTTCGGTTTTTTTTTTCGATTTGCAGAAACGGACAATTTTCCATTAGGTATTTCAAGACTATTTTCCACTAAAAAAAAATGCCTAAAAAAATGCCCTGAATCATTGTGAAGTGCATAGGATTTTTGATGTAATGAATTAAAACAGCAAGCATAATATACAATAATTTCAGTGTATACAGGATCATGCCATCAGGATCAACTGCACATGATCTGATTATTTATTAAATATAAATTCAAAAGTGCAACAACTTTCACCTATGTTGGAGACGGTTACATCTTATTCGCAGTGGATAAGACGATTGTGATTGTCTAGAACCTGTGACATAAACATAATTTCCTCAAGACACCTAACATAATGAGAAATTACTCGAACATACTGAGGTACATCTTGACTCGCGTCAGGCCTCACTCCCAGAAGCACCAGCCATGTTACATCACAAAATGGAACAGTAAAAAACAAACAAATCCTTTCCAAATGACCATAAATTTATGCTCCCAGAAAATTTATGCTTTCACTTAGCAATCAACACACCAAATTATAAATCAACTTTTTAAACTGTTTCCATCAATAAACTATTACCTCACTTGACACAACTATTACAAAAACATAAACACAGACTTAACATGGCGCTAGTGAAGTACACCACTCGGACAGTCTTGCCTCTACTGTTGCAACAGATCCACCTCAGTTTTAGTAGAACCTTAACAAAACATATTTTAAAAGTTTTTTTTAATGCAGGTGCTGTTCTAGAAAATCTCCTTGAGTCTCACAGATAAGAAAAATTATTTTATTTGAAAAAGTCTTAGATCTGAGAACATAACACAGTCAGGAATTACATATATAAAATAAAACCACAAAGTAATGATATAACATTAGTTATTTTTGTACATTATCTATTTAAAATGCAAACAAACATGACTACTACAGTGGTCAATTACTTGGCTTCTATTGGTCATGCAGAGTAACATAAACGAAAGAGCTGAGCATTGCTGAGCTAATCCGCTCGGGTTCATGCTCGCATGCATGTCATTGTAGACACTCGGTTCTGTGAAATCCATCTCCATTTATATGATCTGTCTCTTCTTCCGTGCCATTGTAGCATGGGCCTAAACAATTAAAAAAATTTAAGATTATCCTTTTAAAAATTATCATAATGATTACAAACTTTGCCTACGCACACAAAACCAACTAAAATAGGTAATTAAAAATTATCATGCAGCCTTAAAAGAAAACATTACTACTTATATATGAAATAGCCTGGTTTATAAACTACAAAAAAATGTTAAGCTGCAGAAAGTTTAATAATGATGTTTTCGAACACCTATACCATTTTTTAAAATTACACAAGATGCAAAAATGCATTGCATACCTTGACCAGCTTTTAACTTCTTGTGTTTTGGTTTACGTTTCCGCTTCTACAAGTGAACTGCAGTATTCAAAAAACATTTAAAAAATGCAGAAGTAGTGTGTATGTAAGACTTAAGATTTTCTTTTTATCACGTGCAATACATTTTCACTTATTAATTTATCACAGAGTGAATGCAAATTATGGTTTTTTATCAATATATTTGGAATTTATGTTTTCATTGTAATAATTATTTATAAAAAGAAACATTATGGAAATTTTTTTACAGGTACACAGTTTCGAGTATAGAGTTAATGTATTGTGACTTTAATGTTTTATAATTTACGAACTGTAGTAGTTTTCTTGCAATTGTTGGGTTTTGCATCTGTAGGTACATTCTTGCATTTCTTAAAAAGTTTTTAAACACAGCCTAGCTAGTAACACTTGTTACTACCCCCCCCCCCCCTCCCCCCCAAAAAAAAAATTGGTCTTAATTTTAAATGATTTAAATTGAAATAAAATAAGTAAATTTCACTAATTCACACATCAGAAATAACCTGAATCTGCAGTTGTAAAGAAACATGATGGGCGTTAGAGAGTGTATTAGTCCCAGAGAGAATGTAGTTTTGTGCTGTCTTGTGTTCTCACTCTTACGTACATTGAGACAATTAGAATGGTGTCTGTGACTTGGTTCTGACTAAAACATGAAAGTGCAAGAAACAGCACTGTCTTGGCCAAAATTCAGATACAGGGTTAATAGAGCCAACAAAATGGGTAGGAAAAGCCAGAGTGTAGTAATTTACCTTTTATTAATTGTATTCCCACAAAGTAATTGCAGTTCATAATCTACAATTTTTTTATTATACACTTTTTCCATCATTGTCCACAGCTGCTATTTCATTTTATTTATTTATTTTTTCGAATGCTTATCATAGTTAAATTAAATTTACAAATTAGTTGATAGTTTTTAAATTAGTGCATACTTTGTAGAAAATTGCACTGTGTTCATTTTAAAGTAGTCATACAATTGAGTGACGATTATTTTTATGGTGTTGTTTGTTTTTCCATTCAGTTTGGTAGCGGCACTTGCTGATGTGACAGTATACTTCCATCCTTGTTCCGACGTACCGCTGGGCAACAGTTCGAAAAGCTCGTGTGCGAAGGCCTCTTCGGTAAGTTGCAGTACTTGTATTTACTACGAAACAAATTATCACACATTCTCTTATTTATTATCATTTAAAAAAAAAAACGTTACCAATGAAAATTATATCTGCATTGTTAATGAAGCTAGACTTCTCATGCCCTAGTTTTAAAATTGGTCAATTCATAATTTCGTGATTTGTGATTTAATAGGTTTCAGTTGTATTGCATTCATTATCCACTTGTTTTGAACTTCATAAATGGTGCTATGAGGTTATTATTCAACATTTCAGAGTTAAAAAAACCTCATGCTGTTTTATTAAATGTATCTCTAACATGTCTCAAACACAACTTACCTATATGTTTCCTCCACTAATGTTCTCAAAAGAAACTTATTCAAGGTAAATATTGTGCAGCTTACTGCAAAAATTTATCATATTTATTAGTTAATTTGTAAGTTGAAAAGGAAGTAATAATACAGTAATAATACACTACATTTTTTTTATAATATACTAACTAACTGCCCGACCCGGCTTCGCACGGTTGTATTAATGGGCGAAAAAATGAGACCAAATCTCTTATTTACAGTTATAATAAATGAAATAAAATGAAAATTAATTAATTTTGACAAAAACTTAATACAATGCTTTGTAATGTACCGAAGAAAAAACGAATAGCACCGATGGTTTCCCGACTCTCAAGCACGCAACGTTGTCATGGAAACGAAGTACCAACTGTTTCCCGGGCTTAAACACCAATCAACATTGATAATCAGTTTATTATTAATTATAAATTATTAAGACCATTAATCGAAATAAAAACTATCCTATCTCTCTATTTGGAAAAAATTACACATAAATGCCAATTTTCATCGAAATTGGTTGACTTGGTGAAGAGTTCACTGGAAACAAACATCAGGACACTGGATTTATATATATTAAGATTTGTAAGTTGAAAAGGAAGTTAATAATACACTACATTTTTTTTATAATATATATTAAACCCAACATGTCATATTTGTACTTTGGTATTTTGTAATTTGGTGGGTTTCATTGGATAAAAAATCAGGTCAGGTGACCATTCTGTCTACAAGAGCAACCAATTAAAATACAACATAAAACTTTATTTTGGTGGGTACCTACATAAAATATAGAAAAGACAAATGAACTAATAAATTTCTCTTGAATGATAATTTTCTAATCTGCCATGTCAAATGGTGTACAAATGTTCAAAAGACTTCAGAAATCACTTCAGATTTGTGAGTGACATCATTTTACAAACAGCACTTAACAAACTTTTGAGAGGCTTATCAAATTGCCAGTGTAGTTTCACTTTTTTTTTTTAAGGAAAAAATATGTTAAACTGGGGTTTTCACAAAGGATATCCATCCATAACAATTTTTTTTTAGATACCTTCCAGTCATGTTTTGGACATGGTGGCAGTAGGTACTATTGCTGGCATAATAGATGTCTTTGATAGCATAGGTCGAGCCTTTGCTAGGCTGGGGCATATGATTGTTTGACCGAAGAAAAGCTTTGAATGCTGTAGATTTCAACATTCTATTAATTTTGGTTCTTTACATTTTCTCTCTTAGTGTTTGTACCTACTTGGTTCAAATGCTACCTGAGTGGCTGTTACCAACATGTTGGCCTTAACACTGAAGTATCTATGTGGCTTTCAATAGCAGCGCGTGTTCCTCAGAGTTTAATTCTCACTCCATTTTTATTTGCTGTATTCATTAATGTCTTACCTTAATGCCTGAAAAGTTACCATTACCACTATTAATGCTGATGATGTTCAGATATGTATCATCATATGAAAGCATCAGATATACATGTCACTTTTAATGAATTTGCTTCCAATTTCATATTAACAAATGAAAACTAACTTGTGTTGAATGTAGTATCAAAACTATAAGCTGCAAATGAAAACTAATAAAGTTATACCTATGTAAGGTGATTGTTCTAAGGCTTGTTTAAAAAATATATATGAAGATACATTAGTTGAAATGTAATGTGTTTTCAGAACATAAGTATTTGTGTTAACGGTATGAAATATTTACCTATATTGTTCTATTTAATTTGTATCAAATTTTCATAATTTATAAAAAAATAAGTCTTGCTCTATTTGTTGCTAACACTCGCTCCACTGTGTGTTCTAATCTGTGAGAATTTTTTTTTTTTGCAGTTGTGTTTGTACAACAAAACAAGTAACACATATTACAATCTTGGAAAATCAGCTGATGCCGTATTTTCATCTGAAGGGTTACACACAACTGTTTTGAAGTACAGTAATTTAGGAAAGTGAGTACCTACCAGTATTTATTAGAATTGCTGTTGTAATGTTTTGAATTATGGGTTCGAAAAATATGAAATACGGTATTTGTGTTGTGTACAGTCTTTTACGAAGAACAACACCAGCTTTTGTGTATAAATATTTGTTATTAAGTGATATTTTCATTAGGTATTGATTTTTTCCTCTGGTTGTTGGTTGCATTGTTGTGAAAATGAAGTTGGAAAAGAGACTAGTTTGATTTCTTAATGTAACACAAGTTTTGATACATGGAAGTGAATGATTTTCAAAACCAAGCCAGTGGAATGACATGTAGTTGATTGTGTCGGAAGAGTTGAACTGTTCTGTAAGTAAGTTTTTTTTTACGGAGTGTTGTTTCGCAGGAGTGCTGCCATCCAGCTTGTGTGTGAGTCTGTGCCCGGAGCTGGCAGTACCCTGGTGATCGAAGCAGTGAACACTTCGTACGCCGTAAGTCAAGTCTGGGCGTGTTCTCTGGTGTTGTGTCCAGTGGTGTAGCAAGCGGGTGGCAGGGATGGCCCCCGCCAGGGGCGCCGGAGCAGGAGGGGGCGCTGCCACGACGGTTTCGTGTTACTGAACCCTCCCCCCCCTCTCTCTTTTAATCCAAGAGGGGGCGCCATTTTCAATTCTGGCCAGGGGCGCCAGTCACCTTAGCTACACCACTGGTTGTGTTGCGTATGTACTTTCTGAGGAAAAATTCATTGACCAGTTTGAGCACTCTTTATCTGGGGTTGGTGATAGCTGCATGCAGGTACCAATAACGAACTGTACATATTTAATTGAAAGCATTACTGTCATTAAAAATACTTTGCAAGTTTTCAGTTCGAAATGGGTGTGGATTTTAATCTCAGTTGTCTTATTCTGCTGCTTAGGGGAAGATTGAAATGAAATATTGCAGCCATTCTGTAATGTAAAACTTAATTTTTTTTTTTTCCCCATTCTGGGACCTGACTGTTGCACCAGCAAATCGCACTGCACTTACATCCAACATTTGCGTGACTAAACTGCTAAATAGCTACTGATGACACTTGGTAAATATCTGGCTGTCGAAACATTAAATAAATGCAAGAGAGTGCTGTTATAGTAAGATCATAGGAATAGCCCTTAAATAATAGTAATGACTAGGGACACCTGTATTTCGCGAATACATTTCGTGTCAATGGTATTTCACAAAATACTGTAGCTTTTCTCCTGTGGTTATTGGCTGAGGTCGGTGAGAGGTGTCGTCCCGCTCTTGACGGTGGCCAATGAGAATGTGTTCACCGTACTGCTGCACCCTCACAATTTGCCATGACTCTTAGAAAAAGCTACAGTGTTTTGTGAAATACCTTGACATGAAATGTATTCGCGAAATACAGGTGTCCCCTAGTAGTGAAAAGAGAAGGAAATAACAAGCAAGGCTTGTGAGACAGGGCCTCGAGCGACCACGCAGGTCGGCCGGGAGTCAGCTGTGGGTCCTGCACATGTTCGGCGACGTGTGTAGGCTCTGGTGCTGAAGTCACCGTGGGCGTGCGCCAGACGGGTCATGGACGCAGACGCCGCCGACACCACGATGGAGGGCATGTCGACCGGCTCCTTGCTGGTTATCCTCTTCTTCGTGTTCTCCCTGGTGTACGCGGGGGGCGGAGCGCTCGCCCTGAGGTTCCTCCGAGGAGCCTCCGGCAGGGAGATGATTCCCAACTACGACTTCTGGGCGGACCTTCCCTACTTGTGCAGGGTGAGTGTCGTTGCTTCGTCATGATCATGCATGCCACCTGTTCGTGTCTATGGCATATACCACAAGTTTTCAAAAACATTTATAAATTTTATATCTTAAAATACTGATCATCAAACACCCATTTTATTAATTTTTACAGTAAAAGAAATTCTTTGAAATGTTGGGGTCAAAATGTGTTAACAAAATCATTTCGCAGTTGTGAAATTTTTTCTGACACTGCATACAGAACCATATTTTGGACGGTTGTATTTTTTTCTGATATCCTTTACATTTTTTTATTGTGAAGCTGGGCAGGGTAGTCAAAATGTTACATGCTTTAAAATTTCCCTGCGGATTATCTGAGAATGCTAATTTGATAGCTTGGACCTGCTCTGAATGTTAATATAAAAAAATTCCTTATTGCCGGTAAGTACTTTTTTTAAATTTTAGTTTGAACTTAAGGACTTGTACTTATGTTTTTTTTTTTTTTTTTTTTTTCGTGTTCCTTTGCAGGATGGTCTGCTGTTTATGATATCTGGCTGCAAACCACTGCCTGCCTATGACAGGATATAGTAACAGCGTATTTTTTTTTTTTTTGTAAAGTTTATGTATCTCATTAAGTTTAACAAATTTAATATAATGTGCCTTTGTGAAGTGGCTTGCAGCATTTGTATTTGCATGCTACTTTCATGAATGTTAAATAAATTGTATACATTTTTCATTAATGTTGGGTTTTTTTTCCCCCCATCTTCAAACTTTTTCTTATTTCTCTCAGATACTGTTATCTTTGTTACAGAAAGTCAGGGATTCAGATTTTTGCCTTAAAGAGTAGTTTCCATAACATTAGATATTGTTTAAAGCTCTGAGATTTGTCATTACTCTATATGATATTCCTCCGTCCTCAGCTTGTCAGAAATTAGCTTGACGAATTGTATGCTAAGTCACATAAAATTGAGAAGTTCCGTAGCATACAAAAATATATTTATGTTACTCAAACTTATATTCTCTTTGACCTTACACAAAAAGAATAAGATTCAAGCAAGCAACACTTTAAACATTTTAATTTTTTGCTAGACGTGCAGAGATAAAACTGTGTTCATGTCTAAGCTTTTAAAATCCTTGTTTTAAATATATTCTCAATTGTTTGGACATTCTTCCACAGATTGTGTAAATAAGCATTGTTGTCAGTAGAATGGATTGCTTCTAACCATTAAGCAAAAAAATTGTTTAAAGAGTTGATTATTGTTTATATTCCACTAATTTTTACAAGTAAAAAAAAAAAAATACCCGATATAATTGGCACCAGTTAAAATACATATTACTAGGGTTACCAGTTGATTAACACAGAAAAAGAGGATTAGTATGTACAACTAAAATAACAGCAACAATAAGGACACACAATAAACAAGTGTTTGAAGGTGTTATTTTTAATTTATTGTTTAGCTAAAATATTTACAGGCCTAGAATTTGTTAAAGAGTGCACACCAACATCCTGAAAAATAAAAAATTAATAAAAAAAATTTTTTGCTGTATTATTTATGTAAAAAAAGCTATAACAAACTTTGTACTTCAACAGAAAAAAAATTATGAAGATGTCTGAATGCAGATTATTCTGATGCCTTGCATGGGTTTAGTGCCTAGTAGGTTCCCCCAAATAGAGAATTATAAAAAAAATACTAATCAATAGCATCTTTCACCAGAGTTTAAAAATATATACGAAATTAAAATAAAAGTGCAGAAATTTTCTTTCACTTCCACTGAAAAAAAAAGAATACTTCCTACTTAGAGAAGCAGTCCGGCAGTTAAAAAGGTATATGAAAATCTGTGGGTAAAAGTGAACTTTTGGTAACCCTCCATATTACTCTGCCAATGCTAAAATTTCATTAATTTTTTAGGCTTAATTTTAAAAAGAAAAGAGGGCATGCAATCTGAATTGAAGTAGTTTGGATATCTAGGGCGTACTACTAGTAGAATGATGGAATGTGTTTCATACTAATATTAAATAATAGTGAATATGTATCATTTAGGTTTTGCAGCATTTTAAATGAGAATTTTGTTCTTAGCAATCAATTAAAAATACATTTACATAAATAATTGCAGAATTAATGACCAAGCACAATTTTTTTAAGTGTAAGTTGCACATTTTTTTTTACATTCAACACTGTTCAACTACTTAATGAATAGCATCAAAGTTTTGTTATACGAATAGTAAAAGTAAAAATAATAGAAAATTAGTTTTGTTTGGAATTAAAGGCAGACACATTATTGTGAGCAATAACTACGTCCAAGATCGAAAGTACTTTCAAGTTGAATATTATTTATTGTGTATGTGCATCGAATTTGATCCCTAAAAGACAAAAATAGTTCTTATTTTGAAAGTGTTTTTGACCACTCATAGACGACACTGCAAATACTATATATACTATTTATCAACATCATACTTCGTCAAATGTAAACTAACTTTTCTTATTGTAAGACGGGACACAGTTAGTCCCTTACAAAGGGATTTTCAATACAGTGTAAACTCTTTATAACGTCACTCTATTTAACGACAAGCTCCTTAAAACGTCGAAATTACTTGACTTAGGTTGGTTTACCTTGTTTTCTATACAATAATACACTCGATATAGTGTCATGCTCACTCTATTGAACGACAACAATACAGCATTATAAATCATTAAGCAGTACTTTCTAAGTTGCCGAAGTTGATCAGAACTGCAGCTGTGTATGTTCTCTTTGTTTGCTGTTTTTTTGTTGTATTATCTAGCACATGTTTACTTCGACTGACGTACCGGAGATTCTAAGAAATTTTGCCTTTTGTTTTTGTATGATGAACTTGCACATGTTTACCTCGGTCACTTGACTTTTGTCAAGTTGTTACACATTATCATTATCGCAGTTGCTTACAGACTTTTGAACTGTAAACGTGGCGAGTAAACGAAAATCTTCGTGTTATTCACGGAAATAGTTTTATTAAGCATTGGTGCAGCGAAACTATTAGAAAAATACTTTTTATATAATCAAAATGATCTGGCAGTATCTCAAGATATCAGTAAAAAACACAAGAAAATACAATTAAAATATTGGAGCAGCAAAAAACATCAGACGAAGATAATAGACTATATGCAATTCATGTTGTTATTTGTATGAATATTCATGTTTGTGTGTAAAATGTGTACTATATTAGTAAGTACATATTATTATAGAATAATAGAATGTTATCTTTTGTTTCTCTCCATTTAACAACCACACTCTAAAACGCCGAAAAATGCTCAGTCCGTTAAGTGTCGTTATATAGAGTTTACACTGTATTTTCATATTCATTTAGTTACATTCTCAGAAATGCCATCAAAGTCACTAAACACTTTGAATTTTGAATATTACCTGTACAGTGACCATGTCTTAGATAAATTTGTAGGTAGGCTTGTTGGAATACAAAATCAGTAACAAAATTTTTGTGTTATTGGTTGAGTTATTTTGTACTTAAAACATGCTCTGTTTTAACTAAAATTTGTCTGCTCTATTGCATATTTTCTATTTTATTTTATGTACATACTTGTGTATTTTATATATATTGTATGTTTATTTTATTTGCTATTTTATTTTATAAGTTTATACCCTCACAGAAAAACCCTATCCACATTGCCTCACAGGAAAATCTCATTAACAACATATCTGAAACATGGCAACAGGAGTGGCAGATGTCATGGAATACACACCTCTTCCACTGTTTTTATATCATGTATCTTTCTGCTTGCCCGGTGAACACGTATTCAGTAGCTTGTCTGGCCAACAGGCTGTTACGCTACCGACAGAGGCACATTCAGAAGGGGGGCACAGGGCATGCGTGCGTCCCCTCACCAAAAGCGTAAAAGATGCAATGGATAGAAATACTTCTGAAGTAAATTTTAGGCTCTTTATATATGTATCAAATACTTATCGAAGATGGATGTATAATTATAAATAACTTAGTCTGGCTCTAATATCTAGACTCGGTTATTAGTATCTAGATACTATTAAGTTTCATTCCCCCGATTTTATTGAGGAGGGGATATTCAGATTTCCAGTTCCACATCCAGAAGTCAGTCCTGTATCCGCCCCTGCCTACCACTTCCATTCATCGCTGAGCCCCAGTTACTTGACCACTCTAGCAGCTGACACAAATCTATTACGCAGGAAAAATCACTACAATTTAGCGCTCTTTAATGCGACATTCTTCCGTTCATCACGTTATGTCATTCGGCATCAATCGAGCTGCTTACAATCAGAGATTTTCCTGTGGATTTGGGCATTTGCTTGCTGACCTTGACAGCCAGGTAGCTCTACAGAGCAGCGTGATATCAGAGACAATTTTCAAGAGTAACGCTTAAATGTTTCATTTGTTGTGAGTATCGTTGTATGATATGTATTTATTTTCAATAATAAGGGAAAATCACTAATCTGCCATGGCCATAGTCCTGAACATTCCTGATTGAATAATTTTTATTGTAGCTTCTATAGCCCGTCCCACTCTTAGATTGCAGTACACGGCTTATAGCGCGCGCTGTTGCCAAATCTCTAGCACATTACGAATTTCAGGAGATGTGTATCTTTGTAATTCCGATCAAACAAGAAGCATTTTAAGAAATCATATCGTAATTTATAATATTTTATACTATTACACATATAAATTTGTAATAATGCAACTTTTATGTAAATTTCAAATAAAAACTACATATTGTAGACGAAAATTTCTTAGAAATCCCATATATATATATATCACATTTTCATGGGCCCGATAAATGCCGTATTTTTGGACAAGTCATGTCCAAAATGATAAATAAAGTACGGTAATGGAAATTCTCGATTGAGTAAGCTATGGGAAAAATCCAAACAGTTGGGTCGAAATGGGGAAGATTTTTTGAAAAACAGAAAAATCGCAACAACTCCCATAATATGAATAATATCACGTCCGTTTTAACGTAAGATAACTCGGAGTACCTAATGCCAAAACATGTTTTCTAAATAAATTTTTGATACGACCAGCAATAACTGCATGGGTTCGAAAAATATTTTCACCGGACAAAAAAAATACATAGACTAACTGCCTTAGTAGACACCTTATCAAATCTGTTTAAATTGTTTGTAAATATCATAATTATTTTCCAAAACTTTGTCTAAAACAATGTTTGATAAGATGCTTGGTGTTGAGAAGGATAGAAAAATAATTCAAAATTTTGTACCATCTTTGCTGTTAAATTCCTTCGTATTTATTTCATACATTTTACATATTATGTTCAAGATTCGTTTAAAATATTTTTGTAACAACCATTACTGCAAAGGGAAGAAGAAAATATGGGTGTAAGGATATAAAAATCCCTTTATGTTCTAATGTAAAGAAATATAATCATCAAAATCTTCCTGAGCCTTTAGGCTGTGCCGATAAGGAATTTTTTTTTAACTTTAACTTACAACAAGAATCTGTTCACACACATTTCATTCATGGGAATTTATACGATAAATGTAACGTTAACTTGATTAAGAAATTAATAACATCAATTACCTTTTAATCACTATTGCTACCGCTGACCAATGTTGATACCCCTTCCATAAGTGTAGCACAGAGCTGACCAGAAGAATGGTAAGCTTCCTTAATTGCATTGCACACACACTTTTTTTTTGAAAAATACTCAAATACATTCAACACAATCTTGCGCTCCCTTCCGCGTAGCCTACCGATATAATTTCTTTTCGGTGTTCTATATTCCATATTTTATATGTACGTAATAAAAATAAATGTAGAAAATAATATCACGTATGTTAATATATAATTTGTCAAAATTAGAACTGTAACGAGTCACTGGACACAACGCGTTGCTTCGTCGTGAGACGCGATACTAACTGGCAGGCTGGTTTTCAGAAATGTGTGTCTAAGGAAATACATGGTTGACTAAGGAAGCCATGTATTTGAAATTGCTTGCAGGACAGAACCCCACTTATCTAAACACACGACCCTGTTTCTTCTTACGACGGCAGCTTGTGAGAGAAACCTCTATTGCAGCGCGCTCTTGTACTGATAAGACACATCTTTAAAAGCTATTTCCACGGAAACTGTAGAAGCAATTGAGAGGGAGCTGCTTTTAAAAACTAATTCAATTCATTGTGAACATTTTTCACGCTTTCGTCCCCCATCTATCTTCAATAGAAAAAAGGTTTTCCGCTGGTCAACTTTTTGATGTGTCAGTTTGTGAGAAAATGCATTTCAATATATTAAAAAAATTATTTAAGTGAAACCTGTACAGTTTTTGTCTTAACATTTGTTCGGTGGCGTCCTAAGGCATTAATTTATTAATAAAAAAAATCTGAATGAAATACACATGTAGGTTATTTTTTTGTGATGTGAAACATCTCGGAATACTTCAAAACAGTTCGCAGTGAATAAGTTATGTTTTTTAATTTTTTCGGACACTTAAAATATTATTAAGTATTCAAAATAAGCATTGCCTGGTGCGCATTTCGATGCTATACAATATGAAAAAAAGCTTGGTCCAAAAATTAAAATTTTAATTTCGTTTGATATTTGGCAACGACGCACGAAGAAACAAGGATAGCGCTAACGGCAATCGGCGTGTGTTAGAGAGAGAGAGAGAGAATGCGCCCATTTACTTCCACACTGCAATCTAAGAGTGGGATGCTCTATAGTAACATTTATAGTTCTTATCAAGCTATCTGTATAAGCTTCTAATGCTTTCAGTAACTGGCAGTTTATGTACACAAGTACACTAGGAAGGTTGGGGGGGGGGGGGGCTTTAAAAAATAATTACTTGATATAGGTAATGTAATTTTTTTTCAATTTTTAATGTAATTTGTAACGTTTTTAATTAGATAAGTTAATTAACTGTAACAGATTTTAAATAGTAGCTGGCATGTGTCAGTCATGTAATGTCTCAAATCAATTATTTAGCAGTGTTATTTTTAAACGTCAGTAATTATACTCACTTGAGCTTTTTGGTAAACATCAAGTATTATAATGTACTCAAGATCCATATTAATTTTCATATTTTAGTCAGTAAAAATGCTGAATAGTGCAAAATTACTTTTTTTTTAATACAATTATCAATAATACATTACACTCTTGTAATACTCACTACAAAACAGTGTGTCTAACTTGCCTTGTCTCAACAATATTGAATATTTAATGTTACATATATGTTACATCAAATAGTAAAGTATTTCTTGAAATTGATTTTTTTAATTTAAATAATTTAAGTAGCATTTTCCACAATTTTTCCTTGGCCATATGTAATTTGCATGAATATTGTTGAATTAATCACTGTTTGTATTGGTTTTTTTTGGATTAAATTTAATTTACAATAAAAATGTTTGACAAAACATTTAGTGTTTTACCATAAAAATTACATTAATAGCATCTCTAAACATATAATTTTAATACCAATGATTTCATTTACAGTTACATAATTTTTTTTTAATAAATAGTGAACAATAATGCACTTTGCGCTAGACACACTTTTCAAAACTAGTAACAATAATTTTTACCTTTAAGGTAAATTTTTTAAATTCTACCTTAACAAATTTATATAAGATACAACCAAGGCTTTCAAAGTTATCAGATAAACAGCTGGTGTAAGAGCTACATTCTAAAATGATGATAGTCAACCAACCCATTTTCACTGTTGAATAGAGATCATTAAAACTTGAAAAAAGGTAATAGTTTTTTTATGCATAATAGACTTTTGACAAATTGTTTTGTAATCACTATTAACAAAAAAAAAGACAGCAATTGCACTAAATTTTGATTGATAGATAGATACATTTTAGATGGATAGATTCATTTTAATATATGTACTTCTAGTTAAACAGACGAAGTGGCAAAAGAAAAGGGTGAAAGAAGATTGCAGATAATTTTCAGCCATTATGAATATTTTCTGAATATAAGAAAAATACATTCTTTTGTTTTGTTTGTGTAAACAAAAATAAAATCCACGCACAGAAAATAAAATTTGTAAAATTTAGTGCAAATATACTAAGAATATTTTTATAACTATATAACCTTAAATTGTAGGATATTTTAGATATCACAGAGAAGCTCAGTCATTAGGTACTTCAGACAAAGGGTTTTACTGTATACTAAAACAACATTTTTCACTTTTCAGTAACTGATATGTTTTTTTAATATGGAGTTACTACGTACTTCGAAAATGTTTTACAAATGTATAAATACTGTAAGTACTCAGTCAAAGCCATAACCCATGATGTGCTTAGTCAGAAGAATCAGAATCATCTGACTCATTTGATTTTTCCCATGAATCACTATCATCTTGTGAATTCTCCTTTGAGTCCCCAGATTCTTGTGATATATTTTTCAGCTTATCAGTGTGTTTGACATTGTGCACTTTTTTCTCTGTTTTGGAGGGTTTCTCTGACAACTTTTTTTGGGTCAGTTTTTTCTCATTTTTCAAGCGTTTCTCTGATAACTTTTTATTTAATTTTTCCGCTTTTTTCTCTTCTTTCTTTAAATCTTTGGACTGAGATTGGTTGCTGGAATCAGCTGACTCATCTGAATTTGAAGTGGAATGCAATTTTGTAATGTTGTGCTTCTGATTTTTGTGTGCAATTATTCTGCTTAGAATACTTTCTATTTTGTTTCCCACTTGGCTGTTTGTATTGAGAGGAACTTGATCATTAATCGGTGTAATGGTAGTTATTTTAGAGGGCTTATTTAGCTTATATGAGATGATTGCATTTTTTATTGATATTCCCCAAAGTTTAAACAAAGTTCCTGTAGTTATTTCAAATTCTTTGTTAGTTTTGTGTATTTCAGAAATAAATTGTGCACAAACATCAGAGTTGAAAAGTGAACTTGTGTTTCGTTCCAGAATATTATTTAAGATATTTCTGAACAAGACTTGCACATAACTTGAGTTATTTTTCGGATCTGAAAATTTTTCATTTAGTGTCTGCAGAAACTGTTGGCAAGTGTTTGTATATATTTCAGAGTATCTAGGTGTACTGTTCAAAGTGGTTAATGGTTGCTGAGTAGTGACACTGAACTTTGATGTGTTTTCTGTGGTTAATGTTGAGCCTTCATTAGATACGGGTTTTTCTTCAGTAGATGTTGCTCCTTCAGTAGATGTTGCTCCTTCAGTAGATGTTAATACTTCAGTGGAAGCTGCTCCTTCAGTGGATGTTGGTCCTTCAGTGGATGTTGGTCCTTCAGTCGATATTTGTTCTTCACTGTATGTTGATTTTTCGGTAGATGGGGGTTTTTCAATTGAGGATTGATTTAGATGAAGGAGCTCTGAAATGTTATTTGATTGAGCCAGCTGTGTTAAAAGTTCCTTCATTTCCTTTATTATCTTCACTTTTTTTTCATTTACGGCCCGGAAACGCTCCGGGAAATCGGAGAAGTCAGTTTGGCCAGCCTGTTTCGAACGTTCGATCTTCTCTTGCACAAGTTTTATTTTTTCATTTTTTAACGCTTCTAAATTCAGGAGGAAATCAGAAAAGTTCACTTGACCAAGTAAATCAAAAAGTGCAAGCTTTCTAAGTATTTCTTGAGATTCCGGCTGGATATCTGAAAGGTTCCTTGCTGATATTGAGGCGTTCTTTGTGCGTTCCTGCTGCAAGATGTGTTCTAATTTTCTAAGAAGAGCAGTAGAATTGGGATGATATAGAGAGGTACCATTGTCTGCAACATTTTCTGCCCTATAAAAGTAGGAAACAAGTTGTTTGAAAAAGGTTGCAACATTGTCTACTGTTCTAGCCACAAATGGATTAGTTTCATTCTTATCAGAAATAATATATTTTAAAAGTGACAATTTTTCTGTGATAAAATCTTTAATACTTCTACTACTATTTGAAATTATTCTTGTGTCATTGAATGTGGTTTCAAGTGTTGGTTCTTTAAGCGAATCGTTACTTACATTATTTTTTAAGATGTTAAAAATTAAGTGATAATAATTATTTAATACATTATATTTGTTGTGAGTACCAGCAGATTGTGTTGCCTCGGTGACTTGCGACTGATCAGCAGTGGCAGGGGCTGGAGTGGTTTGGTTTGTCGTGTTGGCACTCTGTGGTGAAACAATGTTTGTTGTGTTTGCACTCTGGCTTGTGTTTGACGTCGCAGTCGGCTCTGCACACACGGGATCACTGTTTACGTTGCACACCATGCTGTAAGGGCATTCCGTCAGGAAACTCAAATCTGCTTTCACTGTCCCGTTGGCGTAATCCACGCACATACCAAAATGCTCTTCGTCTGCACAGAAGAATCCAAATTCATTGCAGATGACGCCCAAACAGTTTCTTGCCTGAAACAAAACAAAATAATATTTTATAACTTTCAAATCCACCTGAAATTGTTTGAGCATTGCAGTGAACATGAAACTCTCAGAAAAAGCATTTCAGGAAGCCAAAAAATGTAATGGCATATTTGTAAGAAAAATTCCTTGTACGGAGTAGAATCGTTGTTAAGATAATTTTCTTAAACATGGTTTTTCTGTTTTATAAATTTGATGATTAAGTTTTTAACAAATGTGTAAGTGGTAGGGACAAGACAATATGTACAGTGATTTGCGATGAAGCAGAAATATTACCAAAAAGAACGTCAAGCACCATATAACACCATAAAAAAATGCAACAAAAAATCATGAATTTAATCAGCATTTTTAATGAAAACTCAACTCATATTACAAAAGTGTATTCTTTTAATATATTAAATTCAATGAACGTAAATTATTTGCACCAAAATGTGTGAACTAACTAGATTGGAAATTATTTTTGTATTGCAACTGTTATTAGTAACCAATTTTTATGTTACGACATTGGTACTTTTCTCAAACACACAAATTTTTTTTGCTGATTTATTTGTATATTTTATTTTAGTTTGACATGCTTATTACAAATTATTATATTGTAAAAATGCATCATGTATCAGTCAAAATGACACTGTTTTGGTAAAGTAAGTATCATTGAACAAGTAAGTGTTTTATTAGTTGAAAATGGAGCTATATTTATGAATAAATAGAGTTCAAATAAATTAAAACCATAAAATCCTGTTTCTAGTATGTGGTAATGTGAAGCGTTGTTTGCATACAGCTTATTCAGTAAAGTTTACAATGGCTACTCAGCTGGTTATAAAGTAGTTATAATTTGCACGCACGAGTGCACCACATATTACGGGCTGCTCTTTATCACCACACTAGCAGCTGTTCCGGGAAAGTGGATTACAATCGTGGTGTGCACAGGAATAAATAACTTTTCATGAAGATATTCGCAATAATTGTGAAGTGTGTGTATGCACGTAGAGAAACTATTGTGTTATATGTCCTTGGTGGTCAGCCACTCAAGTGTGCCACACGCATGGCTATGCAAGGTTCAAGTGGATGTAAGATGTTATGTTCTTTGTAACAAAGGGTGAAATGTAAGCTGGAATGAGTATCACAGTGGCTGCTAGAAAGTACATTTTTTGAGGTTCAAACAAGTACTAAAAGACCTTAGTTCTGAAAATAAATTATAATTGCATATTTTTTGTGAGTTTTAGTATTGGAATATTCAAATCACCCATTTAAATAGGTATTTAATATTATTAAATTCATTTTTGCTTGGAAAAAGTTTTAAAATAAATGTGCAAATACTGATAAAAAAAAATTTCTTGTCCAGCCAGTTTCATAATAAGCTAGGTAATATTAATATATTTAATATTTACTTCTTTACCTTAAAGTTTTAAACTACCATGGTAAGTTGCATTATTCTTCCCTGAAAAGCTTGTTAGTAATTACTAAGCAAAGAGGCCTGTATATAGATATTTTTAACTATCAGTTTTGACAACTTGATGATGTTTTAGTGGACTAAAATCATAATCTAGTGAATTCACAGGTGGAAAAATTAATTTGAATGGAAAAATTTTTGGTACGGGAATGAGAGAGGGTACAATTCACACTGTTTAAAATGCTAAAAATTGTGCTGTCGCAGAGTTGATTAGGAATGTAATAGAATTTAGATCCAAATTTGATTTGTTTCACCTCATGTCATATACTTGCAGAAATTTTAAGCATGGGATTTTTTTTTATTAATGTTTATATAGTAATGCAACCCAAGGGATGATGTTTTGGGAAAGGAAAGAGGAATGCTCTTAATACCTCATCTACTACTACCACTGTGCATGTAAGCATCAGACCAGGCCCTGAGATCGTACCAGGAACCTCTGAACTAAAAAGATAAGTCATTAATCTTTGGTCCATGTTGTCTTTAGTCATTAGAATACTAGACTATTTAGCATATCCATAATTCATGCATAATCAGTTGTTCAATGAATCAGAAACAGGAAATGGGATTCTGTCAGGAAATAAGTTTATAAATAAAATATTACATTTATTGTTACATTTTCGTACAAAGAATCGTAATCAAAAGAAAGTAGTATATTTTAATTTCCTAAAATAATAACTATCTTTTTATGATCAAAACAAATATAAATTTATTGCCTTGTCTGCTTATCATTTATGTACACTAAAAAAAATTCTCTGATTTATTTCAATTATACTGTATTTTATTTTAATGAGAATTTTAGTGTTACTTGTGGTTTATTCATTAAGTACATTTAAGTTTGTTTTGTATTATCGTCGTCAGCTGCAAAATCTTGTCTCAGTGTGGTGGTATGTTAATCTGCCCAAGGCTGCCTAGGTGCCTCCATATTGAGTATACTTGGTAAATTAGCATTGTGGTGGTTTGCCATTGCCACTTCAGTAAAGGTGAAGGAGCAGTGGAATATCTAATTACTGAACCAGAAAGGTTATTTCATTTCAAGTGAAAAATTGTCTGTAACTACCCTGGTTGATAAAGAGACCTTTGGCTCACCAGTCAAGTAACCTGGCGTCACTGGGAAGGCAGACGTAAGGTGTTACGTCGCACGTTTATGCACGGTTTTAAGGTGGTGCTACCTCCAAGTTCACGAAGTTCTGACTCGGTGTTCATGCGAGAGAGGTTTTGAACCCAGAACCCTAACCGCCGGAGCCAGAGGAGTTAGTAAGCACAGCCACAGAGGATGCTTTTCAGTCAACAAATGTTTATGACCAGATCGTAGTGTTATGAAATATATATTACTTTAATTTATTAAGATTTATTTTAACATGCATTCATTTTAGGGGTTTAGAGAGTACTTTTTGCAAACATAATAACGTAATATTTTTTAATTGTGAGGCATTCATATGACTAGAAGAAAAAACAATGTTATTTAAAAAAAGACTGATATACTGTTCAAATACTACATTTAACTTCAACTTTTGTGTGTGTAGGATTTGTTTTAAAGTTGTACAGGATTTTTAAAGATATATATTATGTATTTAAACATATATATTCTGTCTCTTGCAATATTTTGGAGATCCCTGTTAAAAATACGACTGTGATCCCTTCTATCCAGAGAGAGCTAATTGTTTATCTGGCTGCATCTGTGGTAAACGGAAATAATTGTTTTTGTGTGAGTCGGCAATTTTGTAGTTATTATTTTAAAATCAGAGTACGAAGTGCTGAAGAAGATGTTTGGCATGTGTACTTCAGCAAACAAGTGGAAGTATTACTGATGATCAAGCCTTCCCTGCCGGACCTTGTTTGATTACGGGTGTAAAGAATGATCGTTACCTTCAGAGTGATGGCGAGCAGGGGAATCACAGCGGCGAGCAGCTTCATGTTGCCCAGCTTCTCTCTCTCTCCCGACAGTTGCAGACTGTGAACTGGCTTGTTTACCGGCGTCCTTGCGTTATATAGGTCTCCCCATTGTTCGGCCTCTCGCCGTTATCTCTGCCCTGCGACCTGTTTGCGTGTTCTGGGAAGAACGTGGGTTTTGTCGCCTGTTTTCCGATCCGCACGCGTAACGAGTGCCTTCACATCCGTCGGACCCGGATGCTTACCAAGAGAGCTAAGATAAGCCTGTTTTCGGCGGAAGATTTAAAGCGGTGACGAATGCATTGGAAAATTCTAAGTGGGAGGTGTACTGAAATATAGTTTCAAATATAGGTGACTTCAACACAGAGCTGTTGTTGAGCATTGCCAGTAGGATTGGACATCGGCAAGGTTGATGCACCTGTCAACCACTTGACCAAAACACTTTACCATCTAATTTTTTAGATTTATTAGTTTACTGGTAAATACTTGTTTGATCATGTTTACCCTAACAATGTGTCCTTTTTTTTTCTTAAGGGGCAAATTGTAATGGGTTAAGGCTGTACCCTGTTTTATCTCTTTGTTTTAGAGATATTGTGATTCCCTACATTCTTATCAAAGATACACATATACAACCATTAAGTGTTTTTTATGAAAAATATATTATTCTCACCTGCATAAATCTGTTTTTTGATTAATTGTTTTACTTTATTTAAAAAGGTTTTAAATATTTAAATGGTCATGCCTAAACAAAAACTTTTTTTTTTCTTTCACTGCAGTTTTAAGGAAGCATTTTTCACTTTCTGGTGTTTGATTCAAATTTGTAATTTTTTTTTTCTATTTTAATAATACCAGAGCTTGTCATTCTTACATATTTTTTACAATGTGATTATGAGTTGACTAATGAGTCCATGACTGACTTAAATTCCCACAGCTCCGCCATAATGTATTTTTATGATGTAATACATTAGGCCAGCATTACTTATTCAGTAGCTAGTGGTGTTGCTGCATTGTATTGCATACTAAGAAGTAAGAAAGTGTCAGTAAAATACAGTGTATGTCTCCTTGGAATACTAGCAGTAATTAACGGGTAGAGGTGAATGATTAAAAAGAACATTTTTGTGTTGTAGTAAAGCCAGACAAATAGTATTAACATACAATAAGTTTCAAATAATGCATTTGTTAATTAATACCCATAGTGTGAATAAAAAATGAAATGCAATAAAGTTAGAATTCTGTATTGTAATGCTTAATGGAAATTAGTTTTTGGTATATTATCATTATAACTTCGAAAAAAATTGGAGATATCGCAATAAAATAATACACTATAAAGTAAGTCTGTAGTTACTGTCTAAAACCTATGATAATTTTAAGTCAATAGTATCAGCAGATTTTGAGTTACTTTTTACTGACAAATTACTATAGATAATAAATTTCTTTGACCCATTTCTAAAAAAAAAAAATGTTACAGATTTTGTATAATATTTTAGAAACATAAAGAAAAGAAGTTACGAAACATTTTTGTGTAAGTTTGTGATTAATTTGGAAAGCTCATTTAGAATAATGTAACAATATGTATCTAAAATAATGGAAGTTAAATGAATTGAGGTATTGGCTTAGTTCACATTTTTAGATCAATTTTTAATGGCTCTAAAATAAATTATAGCTAGTAATACAAAGTTTATTACCAATGCAAAAAATATTCTGTGTTTAAACATAAAATTATAATAGAATACATTGGTCTTAACTAATTATCTGAATACGAGTCATACATTATACCGGTAAAACATTCAACCTGCATTTGGAAGTAGGTACCAGGGTTCAATTATTCCCCTCCCCCTCTCTAAGTTCTTAAAAATCTATCGTTTCCACCAACATATGGAAAGAATTTGAAAGAAAACAGTGGTCAGAGTGGTTCTATCAAGCCCCCTCCCCTCCATCAAAATGAAATCCTGCATACATTCCTGCTCACAAAAGGCTACTGTCGATTCCGCCTACGATTCCACTGATTTGAATAGTGTTAGTCCATCATCAACAAGTTGCAAAACAAAATATTAAAAGAAAGTTTAACTCATGTCTTGCTCAGTTCATTGAAGCATTTGAAAATCCAAGTTAGATTTAAGTCAGGCACACTTGAATTGTACTTATATGTATAGTTATGAATGATGCATCTAAAAAAATGACTGGGGAAAAAATGTAATGTCATCAGCACATAGTGTTGGAAAAAGTCACACCTTAGGACAATCCATTGTGTACCTTATCACTTTGTTCAATCATTTCAGGAACTAATAAAAGTTTACTTACATTAAACACTTAAATTTTTTTAATGAATTAGTATTGTATTACATTAATTATAGTATGTGATTTTATTGTGATGTTTATTTTAATGTTGTGTTTGGTGTATGTTATAATTGTATAGTTTTGTCAGAGTAGTTTTAGTATTGTTGGGAATTTGCAGATGACTGGTGATCAGTAATTAAGAAAGAGAAAATTTTTATTTTATGTAATTGCTTATGAATTGCGATGAGAAGATATGTGTGGATCTTGTTTTCCAAAGCAGTGACTTCTGGAAATGCTAATCTCTTACCAGGTATTACAGCGACGAACACAAGGGGAGAAATTCTGTGAACTTTGTGTGTACGTGTTTTTCATCATGAAAGGAAGTGCTGCCGTTTGTTCTGGACTTAAAACTATTGACTTACGCAATCGTGTGTTGAGATAAAAACACTGCTGTATGCGTGGGACTGCTCCTTGATAAGCGCAAGGGAAGCTGACGAGATAGATCACTTCAGGTTGGAAACCACACAGTATCTTCCTCTTTGATCACTCTTCCATTTTGTTTCCTAGGGATGTGCGTAGCAGTACTTGCCGAGGTTCATCACGCATTTGGTGGTGCGTAACCAGCGATAGTTCGAGTCCTAAGCCCGGTGTGATTGGTTTATGGACAACGAATCGGTATCAGGGACGTAGCCGGGGGGGGGGTAGGTCTGTGGGGTCCGGACCCCTTCTTTCGACGATTTAAATTTAAAAAAAAAAAAATAACTAGTGAAGACAGAATAAGAAAATTATAGCAACTTAGGTACATAAGCCTACAGACAAGCTTTATTTGGAAGGATTACTATAATCCTTATGATGGGCTACAATAAATGCATTTCCTCCCCAATCTAGCCCAACATGCCTCATACACAGAAGCAAGAAGTCTGTATTTAATGACACGTTGTTAGTTGTAAGCAAATCTTTCATACAAACTTGAAATGTGTATTTCATTTTAAGGAAAACATCAAACTATTGACTTAAGAAAAAAAATATTAATGAATTAAATAAAAATCAAAATATATAAGTTTCAGTTTTCTTTTCTCAAGCAAAATAATTATTTAAATTTCTGTGTGTAAATGGACTTCTGAAAGTCTGTTGTTCCCTGAGATTTTAGTGTGACAGTTAAAACTTAATTAAAAAGAAAACTTACTCATAAAAAAATAGTTTTAATGGTTATCTTGTCACTTTTCCGACAGTCAGGGCATTGTAGACCGACGTCATACGACACAGACCGACAAAGTTGGGTAAGGAATGGGACATGGGCTACTCTGTAAAATATTTTTTGACGTGACGTCTAATAAATCGATGAACGCCGGCTGCACGCCTCCTTCACAAGCGCCTGGCTAGGCCTGTCCGTTGGCTCAGCGCTCGGAGCTCCTGCTGGTGAGCCGGAGTCTGGGTTCAGGACTGGACGCTGTTTTGTCCCTCCATCACCAAGCTGCGAGAGACGGTGGCCAACCATCGCAAAGTCATCTCGCCTCGTACACCCTAGTCATACCAGGGTCGTAATCCTGTGGCTTTGGCTGGGTATTCAAAAGATTCCTTTATTTGATACCAGGCAGGTGTTCAGTATATGACAGTGATGGCTGAAGCCAAGGGTGTCCTGTACTTTCGTTACTTATTCCAGTGTCATGTACAACTATGTACTAGTTAAAAAAAAAAACTAATTTGTTTTTCTTTTTAACTAGTAGTTGTACATGACACTGGAATAAGTAACGAAAGTACGGGACACCCTTGGCTTCAGCCGTCACTGTCGTATACTGGAAACCTGCCTGGTATCAAATAAAGGAATCTTTTGAATACCCAGCCAAAGCCACAGGATTATGACCCTGGTATGACTAGGGTGTACGAGGCGAGATGACTATATATGTATATATAAAAACTCACTCACTAAAGATTTAAGATTTTAAAATTGCTTTGTCATCAGAGAACCGCCTATGGCATAATATCTTCCATAGGGTGAACACAGAGACAGAAATATTGTCAGTGTGAGAGCACTTCATTTTACCCTCAGATTTGTTAGTTAGGTTATATAATAAGAGTTAAAGTGAGCAAAATATGACCTCAATGTCTGAAAGCAGGTTTAGGTGGCAGTGTAGTTAGTGCAGCTATGTACCTGGAAAAAAATGAATGTTATCATCAGTGATACCTTTTTAAAAAAAATGGAAACAATTCTCAAGATTACAGTTGTCTTCCAGTACACATTTCTTAATCTTTCTTTGTCAAGATTGCTTGCTAAATGTGTATCATAAATCATTTTGGATGAGACTTATGCATTGTTACAGTAAAAGTAGTTGCATTCGTATTGCATGTAGTTCTATGTGCATAAGATAAAGAGATATTTTGGTTACAGTGCTTTTGCATATTACTGAAATGGTAAAATTATTTGTCTTGAATAAAATAAAAAATCAAGCTTCCAAAAAAAATTTACACATACAAGAAATGTTCTGAAAGTGAGTTACATTTTTTTTTACAAACAAATATTAAATGTCTTAAATAATTCAATCATTTGACCCACATTGATACATACATATGTAATATAATACCAATTTCAAGGAAACTTTCCTGGTGAAAAATTGATGCCCAGCGATTTCAGGAAGTTCTGCACAGCCTGTTGAATCTCTTTGTTGCTTCTGAAGTGACGTTCCAATGGTGCTGACTCCAAAGCAGGTAAAAGACAGATGTATGGTGGGGTAAGATCCGGGCTGGAGGCTGGATGATTCACTCTTCCATCCCGGACGAGTAACTTGTTCTGCAGTCTCTCTTTCCGTGCAGGACCTCTCACTGTCGTCCAAGAACAAACACCCGTCTACTCAACCGCAGTCTCTTGGCTCGAATCGCAGATACCAGTTTACTCAATGTGTGGCAATAGCGCGAGGCATTGATGATCCCTGCAGTGAGGAAATCAAGCAAACTGATACCCTTCGCGTCACAGATTATGACACTTTGAATTTTTTCGTGATGTACCCATGACATTGAGTTGGATTTGGTATCTGCATAAAAATGCTGTGATGATCATGTACAGGAAGTCTTTACCCTCACGCTGGTAATACAAGCTTATCTGATGCTTATTGTCATCAGGGGTGAGGTGTCTCAGCTTCCATCTTGCTGACACCTCCAATATCCCAACAAGTGAATAATGTGGTGGGCCTTGAGTACGTCCGACATCCAATGCAGAGGCAACATCAAACACAATAAATTACGTACCTGTTGGCATACGCCATTTCCTGTACTTTTTTGACTTTTGCTGCAGTCGTGGACGTGGATGGGAGCCGAGATTTGTCTTCATCTTCCACACTCCGCCTTACTTCACTAAACATAGAACACCAGCGTCCGACCCTTTGATGGGACATGACGCCATGACCATAGACGCTCTGCAGACATCAATGAATGTCTGAAACACTAGTCCCACATGCCCATGCATAGCGCTGAGGCCATTCCCATCTGGTCCCAAATCCACACTGCAAGCACCACCATATCTACCAAGGTTTAGATGCACAAGGTAAACTTGCTTGTCCAGATGGGGCCTAACCTGCATATTAGAAAATCAAAAAGGAAAGATAACCTAAATGTTTAACACTCTGAAGGTGGCAGAACATCAACAAGACATGTAAATTAAATTCATTGATACTTTTATTCTGAGTAATCATATGATCTCTGGACAAAATTCTCCAAAAGAAAAAAATGCATTCCATAACCACAGTCATATAAATAAATAAAAAAATAGATATAAATCTCTTTGATTTAGGTACAAGAAAAATGTTCCAAAAAAACTGTGTCTCATTTTATAATACTAGAATATTTACATTATTACATAACCTTCTTGAGGATATGGGATTATTCGAAACAAATATCCTGAAAACAAACATTATGTACTTGGCAAATTATGGTAGTTTCAGGTCTTGGAGAACTATAGAAAACTATTTGAAAGAAATATGGCCACCGACAGTTTAAGGCAGATTCAAACACTAACTCAACAAGGTGAATCTTACAAATAACTTTAAAAAAAAGCCACATAATCCAGCAAGAATACAACAAACATTACTAACTGTACAAGTATATCCAAATAGTGGTGTTTATTATGTCTATAAGTCATACTTGTACATTTCTAATTGTTCCATTACTGTCTTTCAACCTTGTAACCTGTAAGTTCCAGCTAATGGCATTATCACTTACTGTTTAGTTAGTATTCTACATCAGTGCACCAACCTTAAAGGTTCCTTTCCAAAAATTTTCAAAATTTCCCATTGTGTTTCCTTTAAGTGAATACTCTCACCAATGTACTTCAGTTTATCAAAATCACTTAAACATCACTCAAAATAGTTGACCAAAATGTGGGCAACATACAATATACAATAATTATGCAATATTTCAGGATTTTTTTTTCTATTTTTTTTTTCCTTGTTGTTTCAAAATGTTTTTGTGGAATGTATCAGGGATTGAAGGGTGAAATTTTTGGGTAGAGTCGAGTCCCAGCCGAATTCAGTAATAATACCTTTGAGTCAAGTCCTCAAAAATCAAGTTGAGCTTGGGTATTTGCAGATGTTTTCTTTGAGGTGATATTAAACTAGGTGTTCAATACAAAAACAAAGCCATCCCTCATTTTGACTAGATAATCAAAGATGTGAAGATACGAGATCCATTACTAGTGTGTTGCTACGCGTGTTCCGAACATCGATACTATAGATAGATGCTTTATTATAAACAGCGTTCACTAAAGACGTTAAAGCGTTTATTTTTTAAAGTAAATCTTGCATTAAAAATCTTCTATTAAAAAATGTTTTTTCTCTCTCTAGTGTTCTGAAACATAAATATTAAATATATATGTATTATTCATATTATGTTTTCCACTGCATTGAACATAAATGCAAGGTTTCACTGTAGTGTTTGCAAAAAGGTGAAATATGATGTTATACTTGTTTCACATATCAAATGTATCAAGTTTTTAAAAAAAATAGAGTTGGGTCTCATCCCGTTGAATACAATATACTCTGCTTTCAATCAGAGTTGATCGGAAGCTATTTGCTTTGACTTGGCTCAAGTTTATGAATCTTGGTTGACATTTAGTAGATATTCATGTGCCATGGTAAAGAAGGTATTTCAAACAAACTTTCTATAGACAAAATTTTTTATTTACCAATACACATTTAGGTACACAACATTTGATATACTTTAACATTATTGTACAAAATCGTTATAAAAGTCATCAGTACTTCCAACTTGAAAACAGTCTGAAGACTGTAATTTCACATAAATGAGTCTGCCTTAAATGCAAGGCTACACAAAATCTAAATTAATGCAAAACTTGCATAATACTGTGCAAATTTTTATTAAAACTGTTTAACATAAAATTATGTTATGTTTATAAGAGTAAAGACTATGTTAAAACAAAGAAAATACTTTTAACTATCACATTTGTGCTTTGGCACCAATTTGAATGCAAAATCAGATTTGATGTTTATAAACATTTAGACACACTTGCTTCAATTAAGATATTTTAATAATCTAAAACAATCATAACGAAACTCTAACAATCATGCTTTTAAAATAAAATTCATAAACTTTAATTTCAAAGTAAAATTCAATTCTCATACATGCAATTTCACAAGAACATGGCTTAAACATAAAGTTTGAAGCAGACTGTTGTCATTATATGTAAAAACAAACAAATATGGAATCAGAATTTGTATTAAATATTTTCCTACACTATAGTGATACAGTCTTTAAAATAAAATGCCATCCCATTCCTCGACTATCGACGCAGTCTTCACGAGAAACAAAAACAGTTAACACACATTTACTTGATATTTATAGTAAATGAATAATGATCTGCACTTCAGTACCATGTACATATTTATGCTTTGTTTGTTTGCTGATTTTATATTTTTTCAGATTTGTCCAGCTTAGCTTTTCCATTATATGTAGAGACCTGAAAAATTCGCGGGTTTAATTTCGTGTTGTGCTAAAATTCAAATAATTATACCTTAAGTGCTGCTTCTGTCATTGGTTCAGTGTTAAATCTGGACGACTGAGGGCCAATTAGAGACCCTCGCTCATAGTAGCGTCGAATCACGGGCCACCCAGCAGTCGAGACAACTCGCGAGTCAGCAGCCAATGAACAGTTGGCATTTGCCCCGAGTGTGTAGAGGATATAGGAGTCTATCCTGGAGGTCATTGGAACCCGCGAATTTTTCCGGTCTCTAATTATATGGTATTTGAAGGACTAAAGCTCCCTTCCCTCTGAATCTTTTCCGACTGCAACTCACATGGGACACAATTGTGTTTCCCGGGAAGACCGGTAAGAGCAGCAGCACCTCAGGCGTGGAGACGCGGAGACGCGAAGCCCGTCCAGAAGGCGACGAGTTAACACACATTTACTTGGTATTTATGGTAAATGAATGATCTGCACTTCAGTACCTACCATGTACATATTTATGCTTTGTTAGTTTGCTGATTTTATATTTTTTTCAGATTTGTCCAGCTTAGCTTTTCCATTGTATGGTATTTGAAGGACTAAAGCTCCCTTTCCTCTAAATCTTTTCCGACTGCAACTCGCGTGGGACACAGTTGTGTTTATGTACGGGAAGTCTGGTGAAGGCAGAAGCGGAGACGTGAAGCCCGTCAGAAGGCGACGACCCCGGGCACGGAGGGGGCGGGCGAGCTCTCGGCCGTGCGCACCACGACCCACTGCCCCTCGCCGCCGGCCGCGGCGAGGCTGGTGACAGCCGCGCCCTGCGCGACCAGCGCGGCGACGATGGCGGCCAGGCTGCCGCGGTCCTTGCCGCGGAAGAGGAGGGAGTTGCCCCCCAGCAGCACGCCTCCCTGCTCGAAGCTGGCGCCGTCGATGGCCAGCAGGTACGGAGATCCGTCCGCCTTCACCGCCCCTGCGACACCACCGAGTCTCGTCACACAGTCCCTGATGAAAAAAAAAATTGGTAGTCTGTGAAGTCGGTTTGCGGACAATAGTTTACTGTGACAACGTCATAACAAAACATTGATGAAATGATTGCATACTTTTATGAATAAAATTGAATCATTTTTATTGAATTATCACTATTTTGTAGGGATACAAAGAGTGAAATGAAATCTACAATTTAATTGATAAATTTACTCTTATTTGCACTCATTAATTCAAATATGTTTATTACTTTAACAAACATATTATTTTAACTATAACTTTTATACATGTTAGCTATTTAACTTCTTCCAATCTGTGTTATTCTGTTAAGGATAGGACGATGATAGGAAAAGTAGGAAACGAATGGGAGTGTTTCAAGTTTAGTGTGCCTCGAAAAAGTCAAATCGATGGTTGTCCTAATCGAGTGGAAGAGAGATAGATGCGACGCAAGCGTACAATGAGCATAACTGGACACAGCGTAACGGGAAAATGTGCGTAATGATACAATGAGTTATCCTTTTTCGTGCATGCAGCCGGCCTTCATCGATTTATTAGACGCCACGTCAAAAAAATTCAATTTTGTGTTTATATTATTTCTTATACCCCTTAAAACGTTTGGAAACACCTCCCCTCCTTCTCCCCCTCCCCTTATTATTCACAATGGCGTAATTTGCACCATACATCCACCCTGAAGGTGGTTGTGACACAGTGTGTGTTATCAGCCTTGTCCATGAAGGTTGTTGAAATACTGTTTTTTATCTCTACTGATTGGGGGGGGGGGGGGGGGGGGGGGGGGGGGGAAAGCTAAATGTTGGTGGCTCTGTCATTCGCCCATCATAGAATCATCTTAAATATTGATTCATACTTTCAGGGTTTTTTTTTTTGTTGGGGGGATGAGGTTTTTTCCTTTATAGAATTATTATAGTGTTCATATTATTTTAGTGTCTCATGGCCACATACTGGATTATTTCTTCTATTTCCTCTTTTGGAGGAAAAACACCTACATCTAAGGCTTGAATCTAAACAAGTATTTTTTTTGTTTGTTTTAACAATCAGAATTCAACAAAATTTTGTTTGCAAAAAACCTTTTTCTTCTGGTAACTGGAGAACAAAATTAAGACTGGTGAATGAACTGAGCACGGAGGACAAGTGGGCAAGAAAGAGAAAAGTGATTACAAACATGACGAGCACCAATCAGCAATGGTGTGACCTCGATGTGACCTGCAGATGAAGCAATTGTAACCCGAGTAAGCACAAGACTTTTGTCTCAAGCAGTGGCAATAGTACTACTGTATATTTACTTCCTGGCTGACGTAGTAGCAGTGGCGTAGCAAGCGGGTGGCAGGGATGGCCCCCGCCAGGGGCGCAGGAGCAGGATGGGGGGGGGGGGGGGGGGGCGCTGCCGCGACGGTTTCGCTGTTACTGAACGCTCCACCCCTCTGTTTTAATGTTGTAATCCAAGAGGGGGTGCCATTATCAAGTCTGGCCAGGGGCGCCTGTCACCTTAGCTACGCCACTGCGTAGTAGACACCAAAATGTAATCCTGCGTTTGACGACGAGCTATGTGTGGAACTGTTGCCTCGCGTGCTCGTGGTTGGTCGTTGAAAGCTCAGTTCCTGGTGCACGCTGCGAGAGTGTACAGTCATGAGCGAGGCAGGGTTGTCACCTGCCCCGAGCGCTCGTACCTTGGACGCTGTGCGAGCCGACCTTCCCCAGGGAGACGCTCACTTGCAGGAGGGGCGCGGCGTCATGCTCGGAGTCATGCTTGGCGACCACCTCGATGCCCGCCTCCTTGGCCAGCGTGGGGGCGTTGATCATGTTGAGGCCGTTCTTGGTGTGGCCCGTGAGCATGCCCATCAGCACCGCGGTGCCCAGGAACTTCATGCCCCCCAGGGCTTCCCCTGCACAGCAGTGGCTCGATACACTGACACGAGATAACTACAAACACGATAACACATTCTTGCAAAGTTTCAATTCTATATTATTATTGACTTGATGTAAGTTTTTGGACACGCCATTGCTAAGCACTTTTTCTGTAGAAGAAAACTAAAAAATAAAAATAAATAAATAAACTTTTCTCTAAAGTTTTCTTCTACAGAAAAAGTGCTTAGCAATGGCGTATGTCCAAAAACTTACATCAAGTCATGCACTCCCATTGCATAAATCTTTCAAAGATAATATATTATTATTATTATTTGCTATAGACGTGCACAATACAATAATAGTCAAATTTTTGTACTTGTATTCCATTACATACCGAAATAAAATCAGGGAAGGATTGAGGCTGTGAGCTTGTTGCTGACACTTAAAAAAAACCATACATGTTACAATTTAATATTTTCAATTAATTTTTGCAATAGGCCCTCACTACTGATAGGTTGGCCACCCTCACACAAATAAATGATATCTCATCACTACCTACTTCCAACTTCCCAACTCTACATAAAAAAAAAAATTCAGTCTGGAAAAAAAAATTCTGCAAAATAAAACTTAGCCAAAAAGAATGGCACGTTGTGACGATTATGAAGGCAGTCTATTTTTTATTATTACTCCCGACTCTACTGCATCTTATTAGTTACCTCTGCTTTTTTCAGTTAATTTTTTTTTTGTTTTTTTGTTGTAAAGCATGATTATTGGGTTAGTAATTGTAAAATTATAATATACATAGTTTAAAGTTTAATAGGTTTTTCGTATTAGCCAACATTTTCGCTTATCCAACTTTCCACTGCACAGCAGTCTCAACAAAGCATTTGTAGGCTTTTTTGAACCATTCTTACTGCGGAGAAATGACTGACTAAGGTAGACTATGTATGCTTATGCTGTGGTGGTTGGCTTTTACTCTGTTACTGACATGAAAGCACAAGTGAAATATGTATTTTATACCTAGCCAGAAACAAAACCCAAGACTGTTGACCTGTCTGCTGGCATTCTGACCACTAGACCAAACTGTGAGTTTCCTGCATGTGCAAAGAATAACATTTAAGTTAGTTTTAATTATTTCCCAACTTTTTTGATTGATCCTACATGAAATCGTTTACCAAATGGGTAACATAAAGTTACCCCTCCCCAATGTTCATATCATAAATATGTTTATTATTGCTTTTTTTTTAATTATTGCACACCATTCCTTCATTCCCAGATATAAAATACATTTCTTTACAAAGCAAACCAAAGTCTGTCTGCCAATAGTTAAAACATTCCTAGAGAGCATCACTTTCAACCATCTCTTTGCTGCACTAAAAAAAAATTAGGATAACGCACCTTACCAAGATATTGTTTAGCGACTCATGTTAGGAAAAATGTTAGTTTTTACTATGATTTATTTTTAGTCTTTACAGTTGGAACACTTGACTTGTCCACCACTTAATAGGGCTATGACCTGCAAGTGTCGTTTCTACTGCAACCCTGAATTCAACAAACACTAGTTTAATAATTGAGTGGTTGCCACCTTTGATAATCTCATGCCTCGTCTGACTGTCAAAACATTTTTTTGCAAGACCCACTAACGTAAAAGTATTAAAAACATTACTGGTAAAAGAAGTGAGTAAATAAACATTAAAAAAACTCATTAAGCATGTTTATTATGTAAATAACCCCACAACAAATAAAATTTCAAAAACGTTATATTATTGATTCTACTTCTTATGCCCTAAAATGGTTGAATGCCCGGTTTGAAATGCTGTGCGACTTGGTACCAGGTTGCAACACTGTATGGAATGCATGCCTCACCTGAAGTTCTGATCTCGATGAGTGTATCCGGGATGACTCCTTTCACAAGCTTGGAGAGGATCCTGCCCAGCTCCTTGGCGAGGCGGATCCAGGCGTCGCTGGCGGGAGATGCGGCCGCGGCGAGGACGGGGGCGTTGACGGCGCCCGTGACGCGGTACTCGGAGCTGCAGCCGGCGGCCAGGGCGACGAACTGCTCCGCCACCTCGACGGCCACCCGGCGCTGGGCCTCGGCCGTGCTGGCCCCCAGGTGCGGCGTGGCCACCACCTTGGGGTGCCTGATGAGCTCCCGGGTCACCTCCCCCTGGGGCGGCTCCTCCGCGAACACGTCCAGGCCCGCTCCTCCGCACCGGCCCGACTGCACGGGGACACCAGCGGCTCAGTCTCTCGCGGCCTTGCGCGGATACAGGCCTCCGAACCACTCGGGTTCCGACTCCGAGTCATGACCGGGTGCTGGGATCGAAACCCACAACCAGGGCCACTGACAGAAACTAAGGACATAAGGGTGCCTTCCCCATTACCTAATGTACAATTTTTTAAAACCCACAATTAAAAAAACTTAAAGACTGCAAACATTAACACTGCCACTATAAACTAGTAACGTGTCCGTCCATCTCGGTTCCCGCATTTTCTTGGCAAATTAATCGGCACCGAGCAACTTAAATATAAGTTATCTAATCCTGGTACGGGTACCACGGAGAGCATAACAGCTAAACCATTCCCCGGAGAAAATACAAGACTTCCGGTAAGAACACCGTGGTAGGCTATATAGCCTCTAAAAAAATTTGTCCAAAGCTGATTTTTTTGCAAAGTGGTAAAATATACTATGCTTAATAACATACCGAAAGATTACCGCTGTAGACCTTGTGGGTATCACCGAAAACATGCAGTTGGGTTCTAAATAATAGCTTCTTGACCGCACCACAGTATTGCATTCCATAAATGTTATTATAATAAACCAAACCACAATTAACTACGAACATTTTTCTACGTGATAAAATTGAAAAACATTTCAATAAGTTTTACTATGGAAAATATTCAATAATATTAGGGAAAATGATTATTTAGATTTACCAGGAATGAAAATGTATATGTACTACATAAATATGAAGAGCCAGATGTGAAAATTGCTTCAATAAACATTGTTGCCTATTTTGAAAGCTTTAAATTGGTATATTTGTTGACAGTCTAGTACAAGTGTTCCGAACTGCTTAGTGTGCATACTATGGCTCCTAAGAAACAAAAGTTTTTTATATATGGAAAATTATCCCAGACCTGAACTTTCGTACAATGGCAGAATCAACATTTCTCAGTAGCATATCAAAAGTTTACCACCGCAAACCTTGTGCGTTACGCCGAAAAGGTGCATTTAAGTTCTGAATGATAATTTATTTATCGACAACATTTTTAACATTGTAACATTTAGCAAGGAAAGAGAGAGTAGTGAAGTACTACCATCAGGAGAGTGCTGGAGTGTTACCTTGAGCGCCGCAAGGAGAGCAGCCTCATCCACGATGCCCCCTCGAGCCACGTTCACCACGCGGACTCCTGACTTGCACTTCGACAGCACCGTCTCGTTTATCAGGTCTGCAACATGCACGGCACGGGGTCAGCTGAGGGAACCACCACACGCTACGTTGTGCCGCAGAATACTGAACCGAGATTTCGCTCTGGCAAACAAAGCCCAGCTATGCCACAGAAACTGAAATGCATCATCATTGTAACAAGCATTATCAAGCTCAACAGAACATTGAGCAAGTCCTCCACCAATTACTTTATTTTGGATTGCTCTACTTGTATTTTTGCTTTGTCCGTTACACAGAGGTGCTAAAAATTCTTTACGTTGGTTACGTCACATTAAATCTTAACACACTGAACAATGTTTTAATGTAGGTACTCTTGTTAGTGTCTGAAAGAGTTTCATTTTGGCTAAGTGTTGAAGCAAATGTAATTTAGCATGGACCAAATGAATCATGGAACTATGTATAACATATGTTGGTTTTATTAAAAATCTTGGCTCCTCTTTTGATTGGTGAGCAATTTCAAGAGGAGACCAAAAATAAATGAACTTTTTAGCAACACAAAAGAACTTAGTCAAAACTGCTACATTGCAAATAGTATTTTGCTGGCTCAACTTCTGAACCAAATAAATTTTAAAAAGACTTCTAACAATTGGTTTAGCGGTTGAGTACAGTCCTAACAGACTAGTCAGATTCTGTTTAATAAATTAGTAAACAAGCCTGCCAGCATAAATTTCAGAAGTTCATCAAACATCTGTTCTTTTTAGGAATGAGTGAGTGACCCCTCTGTCTCCAGTTGGGCAGCTGCTCTTGACTCTGAATTTGAAAATTGCTGTCTTATCACTAAACACTGTGGATATGATTAACAAGGCTTACTTCTAGTCTGTGGTATCAGAGGTGTGTGGACCGTGATGAAGTCTGCAAGTGGCCATATTTCTTCCAACTCCATTTTCTCCACATTGAAGGCCTTTGCATCGCTTGCTGACACAAGTGGGTCAAAACCAATTACCTATAAAAAAAAATAATACAACACTGTTTTAGTAAAATTATTTAAACTTGAAAAAATGTGCTTATAATAAGAGTAGCTAACTGTGGCTGAACTAAATTTAATCCCATCAAAACTGAATACTCACCCCATGCATCAAAAATGTGTTAAACTTTCACACACTGTCTCTATTCTTATATGGTTTTTGGTAATTGGGCACAGCTCATGTCTCATACAGACACTCATTAAGTGTTTCTATTTTGCAAATATCCTGTTCTGTGACATCACTGTTACCTCAGCAGTCTTCCTCTACTCCTCTTAGAATTCAGAACATGTTTACAATTACTTTTAATTCAAGGCTTCAGAGGACAATGTATGATGAATGATGCAGAACTTTAGTCTGAAAGACTACAAGAAATATTAATGGGGTATTGTTACAAATAACATTTATGAAACTGTTAATAAGAGCTTGTCTATTTTTTAGAGCAGCGAAATGGCTGAAACTGCTTTTTCTTTTTATAGATATTAGGTAATGAAAATTTTGGAACAGAAGATTATGCATCCTTAATATTTGGTGCCAAGTGAATAATGGAAAAAAAAATGATCACACTATCACATTATGCTTATTCAATACGGAACATCCCCCCCCCCCCGATCTCATGCTATGCTGCATCACTCATCACTGATTACCTTCCACGTGGTAATAATAATTGCCTGCTTTTAATTCACTCCAGTTGTCTGGTGATGTTGCTAACCTCAGTCCTCACCCTACTATTTCTTCAGAACACTATTGTCCCAGACTGTTAACAAAGATATTGACTGAAGACCACTCAGGAAATTTCCAATATGATACCTACCTGCATTACGATTTTCCACCCGCCAAGTTGTTTGATGCGGAGGGTTATCAGAGTTAAGCGACTGCTCTATGAACCCTTCCCAGGGAGGTGGTATTCTCCCTGATCCATCAGGATTTGTTCCACTCCCTTCTTCCCCTGCCAAGGGAGGGGAAATTGAAACTGACAACACCCGGCTCTCCTGCGATCCTCACCCTCATGCCGTAGGACTGCATCCGCGCGGCGACCTCCCGGCCGATCCTGCCGAGGCCCAGCACGGCCAGTGTCTTGCCCGACAGCTCGAAGCCCGCGAACAACTTGCGGTCCCACCGGCCGTCCTTCAGCGACATGCAGGCCTCCGTCACATTCCTGCACACACAGTGCGGGGGGTCAGGGTCCACACCGCCATCCCCGGCTGGTTCGCTCCTGTATCTGCAGATGTGGAGTGACTGACAGACATCACTCATGGCCAATGGGCGTCGCAACCGGGAGGGGGGGGGGACACACGTCCCCCCCCAATAATAAAAGTCTTCAATTTCGTCCCCTCCAATAATATATTTAGTTTCGTAGTTATATTAAAAATATGATTTCTGTGATACAACCTATATGTTGCGCACGGTGCATTTAGTCCAATCGTGGTAATGAGAGCACTTTTTAATTCGATCTTTGTATAAAATAAAAATCAGGTCCGACACCGAATACAAATATGTTAACTGTGTTTTTACAAATTTGTTCTCTGAAAATATTTTTTATAAAAAATCAATTATATATTGCAACCAACTATAATTAGAATATTTAGGAAAGAAAAATGCCTAAAAACCACCTTTTTGCACCTTCAAACCCCAAATTTTCCCGGGGGAGGACCCCCGGACCACCCACTTTTTTCCAGGAGATGGAAATTCCTCAACACTAAATCAATTGAAGTCCCCCCCAAAAAATATATCCTTGCAACGCCCATGCATGGCCAATGGTTTCCTCAGGATTTTTCTACACTCCCCCTTCTCCCCCCATGCAAGAATTTCTTCATTGCATCTCATCTTTTGGGAATTTCACCACAAAGAGATGAAGCCCTTTTTTTAAGTTGCCAAATCAAGATCAAAAAGCTGTACTTCAATCTATTAACCCAACAACATTGTGAAATCCCAAAATTTGTGAATGACTTACGGGAGATTCATAGCTATAACAAATCTGAACAGTTAAAGAAGCAAAGAAACGTGATCAAATTAGCTTATTGCATAAACATAGTCAAAGAATCTATCTGTTAGCTTAACCAAATTAAGTTTAGTTCAGCTGAACGCTTACCTCGCCAGGTTTGCAATCAGTGCACACGTCAGCTCGCAGGCACTTATCGAATTTCCTCCAGGAGCACTGAAACAAATTAAAGAATTCTCTGATTGACCTATAAATTGTACTGACTTTCAATCTAACAGTTATCAATGCAGCTAGCAAATTTAAGACAGCAGCCTGAAATGCAAGAGTTTCAACGTGCACATTTTCAGTCCTATGTCCAGGAAGGTGTCCGAGTAACCATTATGACACCTGGGACCAGCAGAAAGTTGAATAGCCAATAGCCAGTCCCTGGCGGTAATGGGACTTACTCAGGGTCACTAGATTGTTTTTCACCATCACTGATTACACGCCCCATCTCTCAGGGCTGACGGTGTATATACAAATTACAGAATCTTGATTTTGAACCATTGGTTCCACTTTCAGAGTTGGATTTCATGTGTGACATCTGTGGACTGTAGAAGTTTCAACTTCATAATAATGTATTAAAACAGGGAAATCTTTGTAAGTTGCTCTGCCAATGATACGAAAAAAAAGTTTATGCATAGGAACAAATATGGAAATTTTTAAATATGTATAGGTACTGTTATGTAAAGTAACCTACGTTCATGATTTTCAGTAGGAGTTTGCTCTGCTCAAGCTTGTAGATATTTTATGTACCTACAATTAATTCAAAATACATACATAACATACTGTTACGAACGTGAGCAAGGCCGGGACACGTGCAGGTGCAGAGTTGGCTGGCGAATGCCGCAACATGATATGCGCCGCGCGCGCCTGGATGATAACAAGGATTGTCGCTTTCCCCCCTCCTTCACAAAACTTCCCGCGCGGCGCCCTGCCTTTGACACGTAACTGAAACCTGACAGCTGCGGAGTTAAGCGAGCCGCCGACACGTGTTTCGAGAGATTTCTGCCGTCGTGTCGGCGCGGAATGACGCGACTGGCGCCGGCCGCGCTCTTGAGTTCCAGAAATGGCGACTGATATATAAAAAGAGGACGTCGGCCTCAGCAAGGAAGCAAGTAGAGAGAGTTCAGGCTGGAGCTTTCACGCGGCGGAGTTTCCGGGGCGATAGTGCCGCGGGTGCGGCAGAGTGGCGAAGTCCTTGGACGAAGGTTCCAGGGCAGGGAGTGAGTTCAGTTCAGAGTGAAGTCGGGAGCTTTTCCGGGCGATAGAACGGCGAAGTCCCTGGACGAAGGTTCCAGGGCGAAGAGTTCAGTTCCGGGCGATAGTGTCGCGGGCGATGCGGAGTTCCGAGCGAAGTTCCGAGCGAGGCGTCGAGTGGGATCTCGGCGAAGGGGAAGTGCGACGGCGGCGGCGGCGGCGGCGGCGGTGTGTGGCGACGGAATACCACGACCCACGAGGGGTGCTGCGGAGAGAGGTGCGGCTATGCGAGGTGTGCGGTGTGTAAAATAACAAATGACTGAGGAAGCAACATTTTTAAGTACAGTTGATTAATTGGCATTTTTAGATTATTTGCTAGTAATGTAAATAGTGGCAATAAATAAAACTGTGTGTGATAAAAATCTTTAATTGGGCTATCCTTTACGAACCCGCGGTAAATCGTAACAATACATATTATAAACATCATCCTTTGTGGAGCTAACAACATAAATTGCTTTCTAGTACCTACTTGACTCATAAGTAGTGCAAAGCTTTCACACTGACAATTATGTACATACTGCCTTTCATTTTTTAAATTAAACTTTTTCTTGTAATGTGTGCAAGGTAATGATTAAAGAAATTAATTTTATCCACTGAACCATCAGGCATATTAAATATAATAATATTAAAATATTTTTTATACTTTCTGAATCCTGTAGTGTACAGAATTTGAGTTTTAATGTTAGGTTCTGCATACCTACTGTATAATGCAGCACACACCTATCGCACTGAAGTTACCCACCACTCGCAAGCTTTCGAATGCTTACTTGAGAACTATGACGCCCTTCTTCGTAGCAGCGTTGATGTCTATGTTGTCCACCCCTGTGCCGGCGCGTCCAATCACTTTCAGCGAGGAGGCAGACGCGATGACGTCTGCAGTGACCTTCGTCTCGGACCTTACGATCAGCCCTTCGTAGTTCTGAAAAATAACAGCAAATAAATTACAGGAGCTCAGGCTAAAGGTGCACATAATGTTCAACCAGTTCCTCTACCTGTATCTAATATTCTACTTTTAATTAATAGAACCGATAAAGTGGAAGGTCTTTAATCCGGCATTCAATGGTTCGGCACTTTCATTAATCCGGCACCAATCAAGCCGGTCGCTTTCAGTTTTTTATTTTTTTATTACGGCTGTTGGACTTTGGTCTTGAGGTCTCACTACCACGATACCGGTGTCTAGTTCACTCGAAATTTATTGTTTCAGTTGGTTTTGAATTTCTAGTGGGTAAATTTCCGTAACCATTTTTAAGAAGAGATCTGAATCACAGAACCACGTGATATCGATAACCAGGGTCGTAGATCCCGGGGGGGGGGGGGGGGGGGGTTAGGGCCACCCCCTGGAATTAATAAGCACCTCACTAAAAAAAAGTAGGGGGGGGGGGTTTGCCTGCCCTTAAAAAAGCTTGATTGTGAAACTGTTTTGATGTCAAAACTATGTCTTATGGAAAATGTTCTGTATATTTTTAAGTTTTCTGCTTATTGCATGCATGTAGGCCAAAACACGGGCAGTATACAACATACAAGCACCGTATACAGAGATGCCAAACTCTCGGGTTGCCCCCCCCCCCCCCCCCCCCCCCTTTTCCCAACCAGCCTTTAGACCCTACAGATTTAAGCCCCTTTCAATAACGCTCGTGTGTGTGTCTTTTTTTATATATATAGATTATTACAACTTGTTTTAAAAAATACGAAAATTATTTATTCCTTATTGCGTACCTATCCAGTTCACATCAAAGTTTGACCTAGTAAAAAGTTATTCTAACAGCATTTTATGTAACGGGTCTCTAGGATTACAGCCTTTAGAACTTAAAAAATTTCTTTCAATTGGCGGCAACTACAAGTCCGTGACGAAAATATATATATTTTTAACTTTTTTTCCCATAAATCAATTAAAGTTCTTTTTAAAAGATAACACGCAATTAAAGTTCTTTTTAAAAGATAACAAAAGACATTTTGGATTTAAAAAAAACTTACATCAACAAGGTGTTTGGCCATTTACATAATCATTCTCAACATGCATCACAGCCTTTGTTGTATGTGATCCCAGGTGTTGTAACAGCTCAAAATAACGTACTGTATTCGAGATATGGATCATTTTGACGTGACGTCTAATAAATCGATGAACGCCGGCTGCATGCACGAAAAAGTTCCCGTAACGCACATTGTCCCGTTACGCTCATTGGGGGAACAACCATCGATTTGACTTTTTCGAGGCACATTAAACTTTAAACACTCCCATTCGTAACCTATTTTTCCTATCATCGTCCTATCATCGTCCTATCATTAACAGAATAACACAGATTGGAAGAAGTTAAATAACAAACATGAATAAAAGTTATAGTTAAAATAATCTCTTAGTTAAAGTAATAAACATATTTGAATTAATGAGTACAAATAAAAGTAAATTTATCAATTAAATTGTAGATTTCATTTCATACCTTCTTTGTATCCATACAAAATAGTGATAATTCAATAAAAATGATTCAATTTTATTTATAAAAGTATGCAATCATTTCATCAATGTTTTGTTATGATGTTTTCACGTTAAACTATCGTCCGTAAACCGACTTTACAGACAACCAATTTTTTTCATAACTGAAGGTAAGCGATGTGTCTCCCGCTATCCCTTCCCCTACACCCGCCACTGCGTGTATAAACAAATTAATCCTCAAATGCAAGTGTTGCGACAGTATCCAGCGGGAATGGGGAGTTGTCTAACAAATGACGCCAGCCTGGTGAAGCTATGCACTAGACGGGCCCTGGGAAGGCAGCCAGCAGCTGGGCCGACCTTCTGACCTTGCAGCGAGGAACAAGTTGCTGCCAAGGTCACGCCACTTGAAACCGGTCAACTGGAACTAGCTGGCAACGGTGGCGCGCGCACCGACTCCTGCGTCCTGCCGCCAGATCTACACTTGGCCGCGACTCTCAGGCGCTGAGAAGCATCGAGTGAAGCACTGCAAAGATTTTTTTAAGGATGCTGTTTTTATGCTTACGTGTACCTCGTGCATGTTTGAGCACGTGTGCTACTTGGGCACAGGCCCAAGCAGCAGAGGCGGCAAATTAAATGGGAACAGCATTGCACGTTAAAACTTTTCTTCTTTCGTTAAAAAATAAATAAATAAAAAATAATTAATGTTTCAATTCACTGTAGTAGCTAATTGTCAACAAATCTTAATTGATGAACTGAGTAACGTTTTATGAGTAATTTGACTGTTTGTTTGTAATGATTATGTTTCATAGGTAGAGACCTGCAAAATTCGCTGATTCATTCCGTGATAGGCTATTGGCTTACTGTTCATCTGGACGAATTTAAACCAGTTATAAACCCTCAAATAAAGAAGGATCGAATCACAGACAAACCAGCTGAGACGACTTACAAGTCGGCAGCCAATGAACTTGCGTTATTTGCCCGAGTGTACAGGGGTATGTGCAGTCTATCCTGAAGGCCATCGAAACCGCGAATTTTGCAGGTCTCTACTCATATGTTCAAAAAGTACGAGGACACAATTTAAATGCCAACATGAGATTACATCCCAGAAATATTAGGAGCATGGATGAAATAAAAACAAGGCTTGAAAACGAAACAGTGGGAAAGTATGTTTGAGATTTTTAAAAAAAAAGCAATGCAAATACAGAGTTGCATAAAGTAATTAAATTCAAAGAAAAGCATTCGTCTGAAAGAATGCTAGAAGGAAAGGAGTTTACATTAAAACCAGGAAAGGAGATCGATAAATGTATTGAAGCAAAGTTTGAAGAATGGAGAAGCCTTGGCAGTTCGCCTAACTAACAATGGCTTTGTGTTTATCAACAAGCTTTTAAACGTGTATTGTGTTTGCAACATTAAGTCATTTTCCGATACGTAAATATTTTTTAACATTGCCGCAATGGTTTATTGCTTAAGGAAGGTGGCCATCTGTTTCCGGAGGCCAGTCCACAATCCCATAGTTGATTTCAACACCAATTGCATAAAAAGTAATGTTATCAGTTGTTTACTGGTGGTTACTGCTTAGAATAATAGTTGGTGCTTTCGTAGAAAACACGATTTCGTAATGTTATACGTGCACAAGAACGAAAGTTTAGTTTGTTCAGCTATGGAAATATAAATCATGTGTCAGCTGGGAGATAGTCATGCCATTATGTAGACCTAGTATTAAGAAATGGAAACAAGGTGAGAGGTCACATCTTTCATCACTTATTTGTCTCTGTTCACTTATCTATAGGACTGCATATATCCAGTTACTCAACTTACGGTATCCAAGTGCCAGTTCTTATCACACCAGTGTTTCCATGGCAGAGATAAGTGACCCTGCTACTAGTCAAAACTAGTTACTGACCAACAAGCCAGCTGGGTTAGCAACTGACACGATAGTCTTATAGTCTTTTTTCCAGCAGCGGCGGTTATAGACTTTGCGGAGCCCTGGACTTTTTACTTTTATGGAGGGCCTCCCCCGGAAAGTTAGTAAAATTAACTATTTCAAACAAAATTTTGAGCCAACCTGAAACTTAAATTTCGCGATGGCTTTGCTAATTTATATTAATAAATTGTTCCTGACAAATCGGTTTTATAAAATCTTACCATCTAATTCCGGTGGAATCGCATACGTGGCGATAAAATAATACGATATCATGAACTGAAATGTGTATTGACCAGCACTTTAGTTTAGGTGGTAATAACATTTTAATTTTCCAGTTCCCATCAATGTCCATATTTTAAAAAGAACACTAAACAAACAAATAAAATAGAAATTAAAAACATCGGCGCGGGGCTCCGCCCATCCTTGCAGCCGCCTCTGATCTTCAGCTTCACAATGCGATTATTCACATTTATGACAAGTATACTTATCAATATACGTGCGCACTTACACATATTTCATTCCTCATTGCACTATTTAGCAATTATTCTTTACAATGTGTGTATGTAACAGAAACAGTTCAAATTGGTGTTATGAACATATGTAATTATTGCCCAACATAATTCATTTCAGAATATATGCATGTTATTTATTTCTATTCAAAAGTTAATAAACATCACACTATGTTTGAAAGCCCCATGTAAAATTAATAACAACTTACAAACTATAAATTCCTGAACACACCCATACCAAAAGTGGGACTGAAACCAATTACCCAAAACCTAATGATATCAGAGTCAGTGACTTCTGTATTACCGAGAATGGTTAAAGGAGAGATATTGCTTGGTTGACTGGTCAAGGAAAGCATACTAATAGCCACGCCCCCCAGGTCTGACATGTAACTATTTGATGTTCGTAACCACTGAACCAATGATGATGTTACGAGTGGGAAAACATGTTTGGAAAGGATAGCCCAATTCATTTAATACAGTTTTATTTATTAACTATAGTTTAACGTATTAATTAAATTACTACACTTAAAATGTCTGCCCACTAATCAATCGCTCTTTCATTCAGTCTACAGTTGACTCTCCCCACTGGATCTCGGCTCGACAGTGGCTCGCACCTCTGTCCCAAGGACGGATGAGACGTTCTGTTTCCGTATTTCCTTTTCAAAAGAGCGATGATGGCTGAAACGCTTTGTTTCCGGGATGATCTTTAGGCATGAAACACCTGGTGCAGATTCTTAAAAGCACTCGAGGGACTCCGCTTAGCACCTTTTAATCTTCGTTCCTCCGCCACGAGGTTGTAAACGGTCACCGCCAGTGGCGTAGCTAAGGTGACTGGCGCCCCCTCTTGGATTAAAACAGAGGGTGGGGGGGGGAGCGTTCAGTAACCGCGAAACCGTCGCGGCAGCGCCCCCCCCCCCCCCCCCCCCTACCATTGCTCAGGCGCCCCTAGCGGGAGGCCATCCCTGTCACCCGCTTGCTGCGCCGCAGCCCCCGTGCACCCAGAGGAGACCGGGCCGGCTATGTGTGTCAGCCGAGAGCAACGACACTGCGCCGCGAGGTCAGCTGACCGCCGACCTGGTTGGGCGCCCCACATGCCGTCAGCTGCCGCAACTCGGCGGGGCTTGCTCCGGAGCTGCCCAGCTGCGGCGTCGCGCTTCGTGTCCGCTGCCGGCTCTTTACATTCTCGTTATTACTACTGCTACTTAAGATAGCAGCGACCGATACGAAGCGGACAAGGCAAATTTAATACACAGTACAGATTTTCAGCCCTGACGGACGCCCGCGGAAGACAGTTTGTTACTGTGTGAGAAGGCACGTCACTAGAGACGAGAAAAATTCGCGAGTTCAATGACCTCCAGGATAGACTTCATGATCCTCTGCCTACTTGGAAAAACGGCGCCGGTTCATTGGGTGCTGAATTTTGAGGCGTCTCAAGTGGGTAGCTTGTGGTTGGATATCTTTTTTGATTTATTGTCTCTAATTGGCCAAGAGTCCTACATATTAACAGTGAACCAATAGCAGAAGCAGCATAACGGTATAATTATTTGAATTTCAGCATATCACGAAATGAACCCGCGAATTTTTCCTGTCTCTACACGTCACCTATGGTTACTACTCCAGGCCCATATGTAGGGAATGGAAAATTTCGCTGTTTTAGTGACCTCTCGAATAAGACTCCACGATCCCCTACACACTCGGGAAAATACCACGTGATCACTGGCTACTGACTTGTGAGGCCTGCCCGCTAGGATGCTTGCGATTCGTTACTTCTTTGGCTGAAGGTATTTCGTTGGGCTCAAAGTCCTCCAGATAAACTGTGAGCCACTAACAGAAGCAATATGAAGGTGCATGTGTTTGGATTCTAGCGTAACGCGAAATGAATAAAGGAATTTTTTCCGGTCTCTGCCCATATGTCAGCGTGTTAGTGTCAATGATAATGTAAGTTCTTTTAAAAAAAAAAGTTCACATTTTAATTTTTTTTCATTTTTATTACAAAATCTCTCCTACCCAAGTAAAAAAAAATTGTCTCCGCAAATGTAATTCATTGGCTATGTTTATGTGGCACAGTTGTACACCAGCAAAAATAATCCTGATATTTTCTAAGTCTGCGCCTACTTAGTTAGGCCGGGTTTATAAACTGCGCAAGAACGCAAGTAATGCAAAAAGTTCAATAGCGACTTCACATACCCGTTCATAAACTACGCAAGACGCAAAAATGCAACGCAAACATCGGCCAACTTCCAACATCTTGCGTCACGGCTTGAGTTTCCGACGGCTATACTTTCTTGAAGTGATGAGTTCCGAAAACATTTTTCAAGACGCAGATTAATGTGCATAGAAAGCCGCGATGTTTTTTTTTTTTTTTTTTTTTTTTTTAACTATAAACGTAAATTTGAAACTTGTTAAACATGTCAAAAATGAAAAAAAAAATAACACTTTTTAAATCAATTAATTTTGTTTTCGTGAAATACAATATTCATCAAATCATTAAAAGAAGCACGGGTGAAAAGTTTGTTTTATACATTTTTTCTGCAACTTGGGTGCTTTATAAACGATTGTGATTATTTATTTTTGCGTTGGTTGCGTTGTTGCGTAGTTTATAAGCACTGCCTTAAAACGCCTATGGCGCCACAGGTTACAGTCGTGCGGGAGAGTTGGGTAGCAGAACCTTTCTTCAGCTCATATGTAATTCATTAAAAAATTTAAAACTTCTTTTTCATTTTATCTACTTTAGATCAGATTACTACCTATATAAATTGTATACATATATGTAAGCCTATTATATCAATTCGCCTACGTCATCCTATGCGTGTGTATTTCACGTAAACAAATGAGCACCGGTGGGTTAAAGATCATCTACAAAACAAACGGCGACCCTGAAAAACGAAGTGAATTCGCGCGGCGCTGCTGTTCCGAGGCCACAAAGCACGTTGACTTCCGGCGTCGCGTCGTATCCGCGTGATCTTGACGTGACCCTGTCGGGGTGGGGCGCTACGTCACACCCCAAGGTCAACCCGCCGTACTAACCACACGTGCGTCGCCAGGCCTTGAACGGCACAGCGCGGGATAAACAGTCGCTGCGTGCGCTTGGCGGTCGTTTTGAGAAGCCGCCAAGGCGTGGAAATATACAGTTCTGGCATTCGTAAAATTTAAACTACAATTCTGAAGCTTCGAAAATGGATGAAATTGCTTCACAAAAGTAGTTTGATCCATTTGTAGGAGCTCATGCTGGAATCACAACAACGCGAAGGCCGTGATGCCACGAACGCGAATATTTTTCTAACCACATCCGTGATGTCAACAAGACTTAAATTAAATGTCAGAATTTTGTTTTCGAAAAATGGTTAAAATGATGCGTTTGTATATATTTAATGTTTTATTTTCTTAATTTACCTGTGAAATCCCTGAAAAATATTTTTCAATTGAATGTTATAGCATATTACAAGTAAACACTGAACAATTTCTCTTTAAAAAAAACACAGGCGTAATTGACTGTTCTATGTTTGTTGCGTATGTAATGACTGGAAACATTGTATATTCAATAGTTTGTTTTATCTAGTTGCGCGGGTCAGAACCGCATGTCCAAAATAACGCGATATTTTACTGTTGCGTCGCAGCCTACGCATCGCGCTGTCGTGATTACATCACAAGTTGACTGGTAATTCACCAACGGTAACAGCATAAAACAGGCCAAGTAGAGTCGTGAAAGTTTTTCTGAGAAGCTATTTTTGATTTTAAGTAGGGTAGAGGGGAAATATACTCCAATTTTAAGGCCTGGAATACCGTAACAATATCCAAAAGGAATGCAATTATTGATCAAGTTCTCCAACGTCGCTTGGTAAACAAATTAGATCAACTTTCACGCAGGAAAGTTGCTCTTCTTGGGGTCGGCTTTCTTAAGTTGAAACTGCGCATGCGTTATTGCGTTTCAACGCGGACTGACTTCGGCTGGGGCTGGTTGCACGACCAGAATGCATTTGGTGGTGGAGTGGGCACAGCCAGCAAAACACCCACCGCCTTCGCGGAAACGTAGGCTAAAAACTACCGTAACTCGTTACACGAGTAGTTGGATGCTTACCACCTAATTACGAGGTCTTCGATTGAACCCCATCGCCGACTGACCGTGGACCTAAGTTCTGGAGTTTTAACTAGTCCCATTATCACTGATACTCCACTGCCATACATATATATCTCTCGTGGATTCGTGAAGCTAGCCAGAAACAGAGCCGTAGCTAGGAAAGTACGTATCAACCCTATATAGCTCATTAATCGGAGTTCGGAGGTTGGATTCGCTCATTTTATGAGCATCGAGATGATTATCTAGAAAGGGCATTTACCCTGCGACGTAACACCTTGACCTAGCATACCTGCTGATTTTTCCTAACTTACGTGTTCCAGAACTCCTCGCACTAAATTAGGCTCAACCTACAAAGCCACGAAGAATGTTAACAGAAATTGTGGTTTAATCATGTTACCAAGTTGTAAATGAAATAAATACACTTGTGAGTTATAAACCAAGGAAGCGTAGCTCTTGTTCAATCAGTAGTAACTCGTTACATTGAAGGTCATAGAGGTTAACGCACCGTACACCGGGCTCGTCTTGACACGTTTCTGGAGTAGAAACTTCTGCGGTCATTTCAACTATTCACTTAAACACATAACCTACAAAGAATATTTCTTATTCATTTTCATTCAATAAACCTCTCTTGTTTATTCAACTGTCCAAAGGCGCACAATATCCGAGACAACTAACTTATGCTGTTCTTCCACTGTAGGCCCTTTTAGTCACAAATCATTCCTGTTAATAAAAATAATCATTAATGCCAGCAAATTACCTAGAATTCCGTAAAAGTAGAAAATATATGTGATACCTAGCCCAGTAGGTTTTCCAGGTGCCTTTCCTCATTCCAAGGCGGCAATCAGATGTTCGAATCCTGTTTAGGGCCTAATTTTTGATGAATGAAGGCCCGTTTGTCTGTATGTACACATTGATTACACCCTACTCAAAGTAAAGCATGCATACAGTACCCACCTGTTGAGAGAATTATAAAAATGGTCGTCCTTACCTTGATCTCTTTCACCAGGTCATCTTTGCTGAGGCGGTACTTGCAGGTCGCCTCTATGCCGTGCTCCTGAAGCAGCCTGACGCATGCGTCATCAACGGGGTCGCTGATCAAGACTTTTCTCAGAAGCACCGACATGTTCTCCACCACAATTCAATACCGGCTAAATTCGCGGCGGGAGACGTTCCAAACTGCTTGCCCGAGGACGCTCCAAGCTTGTTTTTATAACGCTTCTCTTTTGTCGCTCCGCTCCCCTCCTGCGTCAACGAAACCAGGGAGGGTAAAACAGTTCCCCCTTCGCCCCTCCGCTTATGAGAATTACCCAACCCAACATCCGATGCCACTGACAAACAACTTCTAAGCTATCAACAGTTAGCTCATTTTTCCTCTTCTTTTTTCCAAGGTGTGGATAAAAAAAATTCGCTTCGTAAACAACGGCTGAAGTGTTTACTTCTCAAATAATTGGCCTTGAAGGTGTTTGTTTAACATTTCACTGGTTTAACTAAGCAACTTGTTTTCCAAGTCGAGCATCGTCATGATGAAATATTACTACGTTGTTTTTATTAAGGGTTTATACATTGAGTTCACTGATAAAAAAATGGTCTCATAATCTCTTACTTATGTAAACGTGAAGTGGCAGGATTATCATTAGGATGATAGTCTAAGCTTACCGAATCAATTGAGACAAAAATATACTTTTGTTTTTAAGATAAACTAAGCAAAGCATAGCACATACTGTCGACTTTCCAGTCTGAAGATGACTGCTCGATACTCGCGAGAGAGCACGGCGACGCCAGACTACAATGCGATGGTTCTCCGTTGCCTTCCGCAGCATGGAGGTGAGCACCTACTCCTGGACACGGGACGAATATTTTCCACAAGTTAAAAATCTTCGCGGTCGGGAATCGAACCCAGGACCTTTGCCTCGCCAACCAGGAGCTCTGACCACTTTTTTGTTACTTAAAAATGTAGTTTTTTTTATCACCAACGAGCCAAACATTGTTATATTTTACAGTTTTAACTTACTTTAATTATTTTTGTGATTAATTAATAGGAAACAAATTTACACCCATGCGTTATCTGGGACTCGAATCCAGAATCCATTGAACCGAAAGCCGGCGTGTATCCAACTACGGGGCTCCTGGTGCAGGAGTCGGAATGAGGTGCCGAGGTGCCAACCGACCTTTGACGTAACGGCGGCCATCTTGGATGGAATATGAAGGAAAATTAACTATGTATTGTAATGTCAGTAAAGTAATTACGATTATTTCTTTCATGATAAAACTAAACTTGATCGTAGATTTGGTCTATAACACTTTAATTTTGATTAGCTTCATGGGAATTCACAGTCTATTTCTCTTAAATAAAATACCCAGATAGATTATTTTCATGTGGGCGTTTATAAGTGAAGTTAATTCCATTATTGGTATAGTGTTATGTATTATCATAATGAGTATTCTGGTGCAGAGAACCTTTATTCCGTTATAAGATTGCAGATACGTTGTTCAGAAGCGTGACACTCATCAAAAATGGGTGCGTGTACTTATGTACGCGCATTATAGGTTATATTTACTTGGTGTAGTAAAAAAATAACTTTACTGTTGCACGCAAATAATTAATATAATAAAATAATAAACGGACTCGGGTGATACAAGTATGAATGGGAAAATATAAATTAAATCAAATAAAAAATTTAAAATAATTCCCAGTATTCAATATTAATATAAACATGTGTAGGAATACAATTAATTATTTAATTTACGAAAATAATCTGTACAAATTTTAATAAATAATGAAAATCAATAAATACGCTGAATGTTTATTCTAAGTAATAATTGTAATTATTTATTACATAATGTAATAATTTATTGTGCCAATAAATTATACACACGGGAACATAACCTCACTTATATAAATAGGCTACACTTGAAAAAGTGTATTTATATCACTGTCACAATAAATAAATAAATTTTATTATATGGACCAGTTTTTGATATCAATCATTAAATTATAAGATTTAAAAGCCCTCATTTAGTTTTTATTTATATATAACCCTTTTTTGTGTGTGTAACTTTTTTTTTATCCTGTGTACATTTTGTTGCATGGTGCGAGCACTTTGTAAATATTCACTATAATTTCTTTCATAACGCGCCTAATGAAGTATATCTTCAATAATACACGCCATTTTTTGTGTGTGTTGCTTTTACGGGCGAAGATGCATGTAATGCGCGAGCCAGTATCGCCAACTCATGTGGCGACCCACCACGTCTCAGTTTATGAACCCTGAGCGACCGGTGGGTCAGAGGCCACTGTAATCTTTGAGGTCCCGTGTGGTGCAACAACCCTACAAAACCAGACCCAGGCAGCCAAAAGGTACCTCGCATGGCGGTTTTATGAGATTGCAAGGTTATCTGGAGGTCATGGCTACGCTTGGTGCAATGGTCTTCATCCCGAAGCGAGCAAAGGTCTACACATATTGCAGAGCACGGATAAACCGTCATTTTTTTTTTAAATTGGGATTAACTAATGTCTCGTCTTTGGCAAGCTCACTGGAGAAGGAATCTGCCATGGATTCAAGCAAAGAAACAATGGCGTATGTATCTAGCTCAAAACCGAAGGAAGCATTTTTTTCGTAATTCAACAGAAGAGGGAAGATTTTTCGGAACTTAACTTCTTACATGGGGGAGGAGGGTCCATGGTGCCATACATTAATAAATAATAACACAAGGAAGAACTTTATTTACTTACTAACAATCTTTTTTAACAATACTTTGTGAATAATAGCTTAAACTTTTCTCTTACTACAGCTCCTAGCATTTTTTATTTATTATTTTTTCTACTGCCCGAGGAAACGGTACTCAATATATAGATAATTATAACTAGTCTATATATAAATATGTATTAAATCCAGACTAAGTTATTAATAGCTATGCATCAAATCTTTGATAAGTATTTAGAATTTAAAAAAAAAAGAGCCCAAAAATTTACTCCAGAAGTACTTAGGAACAACAGCGGACGGGCCCGCCCCTTCATTTCAAGTTTTTAATATAAATTTTTGAACTACGTTTGTAAAGACGATTTATTAAATTACCGTCCCCGTGAATGCAAACACACACACACACAAATATATATAAAGTCAATGAAAAAAAACTATATTTATATAGAGTATACAATTGTAAGCTCCAACTATACTTTCCTTTTTGACATAATCACCGTGCACATAAGTTTCGAATTAGGGCCTGCCTTCTTTAAGTAATCTGCCGTCTATGAGTGAAGCGAGTCACTCGGCGCCTAATCTGGACGCTTCACATTAGGCGGGATTTCCAATGCCAGCGTTCATTTTCAACTGAGGTAGCGGGCGAATCGACTGCAACATTCTATTCCTCAGTACCTACTGACAGGGCCGGCGCGTCCATATAGGCGAACTAGGCAACCGCCTAGGGCGCCAAGTAGCTGGTGGCGGCGCAGCACGACACACAACAGCTGATATAATATGTTTAACGATTATTGAAACAAGATGAAAATGGATTTTTGTAAAAGTTTGGAAAGTTTATATTGATATAAGTAATTATTTAAAGTCCACGGTGACCTGTTTATGATTTGTATTAAGTAAAAAAGTAAAAAAAAAAAAAAAAACACAAGCCTGCTTACATTTGATTGTTGACAAAATCTTAGGCTTACGTGATGTATTTTGCGGCAAGGAAAATTTTTTTTTTGGGGTGTCCGGCCCGGGTGGGGAGGGGGGGCATTAAGGTTTTTCGCCTAGGGCGCCAATTTATCTTGCACTGGCCCTGCCTACTGAACACGTGAGCAAACAGGAGAAATTTGATGTGTAACATCTTAGCTTTCGGTATACGGCATTTGGTAGGAGTAATTCCGTGAATAGAACGGAAGTCGCATGGAACGGAAAAATGTAACCACTGTTAGAGTTTTAACGGTATGATAAATATTAACAATATAGACAATATTTTTATAAAATTCCCTTTCAAATATCAGGTCCAAAGCCAATGGTTTTAGTGATATATTAAAAGTCTTTTTTGCTTATATCGGAGCCGTTTGATTATATAGTTTAAAATTTCGCTTTGCAAATCGAATGATTGAATGGTCGATGTAGCTGCTCCGGCAACGAAGTCTTGCGGCGCTAGAGGAAAACTACGTGTGATTCGCGTAATGAAATTAGTTGGGGAAAAAAAATCGTATATTTATTACGCTCGAGACTATTTTTAAAAAAATTCTACGTTAAATTTAAGACTAGCTCACAATTTTTTTTTTTTTTTTTTAAATTACTCTCGAACTTTAAATAATTTTAAAAGTGATATCTCGCTCGAGGGGCCCCTAACTGGTCGGTGGGCGGGGCTCGAGGCAGAGTGCACCCAAATGCCCCCCCCCCCCCCCCCCCACACACACACACACACACACACAGGAGAGTGCCTGGACAGCGCTGCGAGAGGCGCGCGAACTGACGTGTATGCGGTTCCTATATCTAGTCCCAAACAATCACTTCCTGGCGTTCCTACATGGTTTACGGTCGTTGCTGTTATGGCGGATGAATATTATTATGTAGGTCAACTAGCACCCACGGTAGGCAATTTGTTCCTCTCTTCTTTTCTGTCTGGTTTTTCTGACACCATTATCGTCTTTCATAACCGTTTAAATGTCAATTCATATCTATCCAGCACTGTCATCTGTGTAATTTTCATCAATCTGCTCTTTCATTGTTTTTATTTTCAAGTGATAAATAAAATAAATAATATAAAATATTTGTGCCTATTTACAAATTTTTTTTCATTGATTGGGTGCAATAATAGGTAAAAAATAACAGTACACATTTCATTAGTGCTGACACGTTCTGTCACTTGTCGCTGCACACACACATCAGTGTGTCTACAACCCTCATGCCGCGGCTCCAAGAAGACATCTCTCAAATGTAGAACGAGGAGGAGAAGGAGGAGGGGGGGGGGGGGGGTTGCCTACCGTACAAAGAGAGGATGCAGTTGCAAAACAACATGAAGTTTAATAATTCAGGGATTGGACTTAAAATATTTACAAATTTATGGTCTCTCAGAAGCTGAACTTTAGTACTTTCACACAACTTTTGATAAAAGTACAGTTTAACACGTGAATTTATGTTGTATTTAAGTAAACAAAAATGTACCCACAAAAATCAACATAAATCATAGTTACAGACACGGCTCCAGAGGGGAGGTGGGCTAACCTCCCCTACCCCCTCCTTCTCGAGTCCGTGCCTGTAACTATTACGGTGGGTTTACGATTGAAAATTAAGAATTAAGACTTAGTTGTGTACTTACCATTTGACTCTATGTAAACTAGTGGAATGGTTTATGATTGTCGTGTGTGAATTTTTACGGGTCGTGTGCGAACCATATGATGACTTAAGACTTAACAGAAATTGTTATATTTTATATTTTTCGTTAAGACTTAAGGGAAGCGACCAATCACAACAAACCGGAACATTTCAACCGGAAGTTTATGTCTTATTATTGGACCGCGCGAGGCAGTATTTTGGGTTAGAATTCGTATATTTGCCATTTGTAATCATCATCCATTTCGAAAAATAGATATCCCATTTGTCAATAACCTATTTCAAACCTGCGCAGTATTTTGGGTTAGAATTCGTATATTTGTCATTTGTAATCATCATCCATTTCGAAAAATAGATATCCCATTTGTCAATAACCTATTTCAAACCTGCTTCTCCGTTTCGAACAAAGGCCGACCATGTGTTTTGTGCTGTGATTGGTTAGAATTAACGACTTCCATGTCAATCATAAACTGGAAAATGTAGTTTTGACTTAATCGTGTGCTCGATGTTAAGTTATAATTCTTAAGGAAATCAATCGTAAACCCAGCTTTATTTCCTCCCGCAGTTAGGGTTACCAGACGTCCGGCAAAAGGAGGACATGTCCTCCTTTTTATGTATTTTTTTGCGTCCGGCCGGATTTTCCTTAATGCTCCAAAATGTCCGGCTTTTTTATAAAGTGAGATAATTCCTGCAGTTACACTCTGAGTAAAGCGCGCGGTGCGCGCTAATGCACTGTCTGCAGTCACCCCACTAGTAAGTAGTTACATGACAGCTTGACAGGTAGCAGCACATGCAGAAGCACGTGTTTTTAATATGCTGTATATGCATAGTTTGTTTGATTCTTTATACTGAAACTGTATTAAATGCCAAAACATTGTAAAATATCGTACTCCATTGCAATTAATTCATGGCTTTTTTAAAAAATATATTGTCCTCCTTTTTAGTGAAATGTCCTCCTTTTGCGAGGTGAATGTCCTTTTTTGTTATCAGTGTCTGGTAACCCTACCCGCAGTAACAGTTTTTTTTTTCTGCGGCTCGCGCGATTGTGCAGCCTGGTCCCTCGCGCGTCACGCGACTTGCGCCTGCTATCGTCATGGCAACAGCCGGCCGATTGCCATACGTTCTGACGAAAGCAATCCGCGCGCGCGCGCATCACCGCGGCGTGCTTGCGACACGCAGAGCCAGTATCAGCTCGCACACCCGGGCAGTGATGCCGCAACTGTGGCAGGGTCTTCCGTGGTGGCCTTCGTCGCCGGCGGGGTGGTCCCACTGGTCCGGCGGCGAACTGACCTTGATGGACTGGTCTGAAGGTACAGGTCTGTCTGCGAACACGCATCGTGGCTGGTCCGACAGCTTGAGCATCTGAACAACATTCTCTTCCCTCGCTCTTCCTTCTGATTTCAACCCACACTGGATAACACATGACGTTCTGTAAAAAGTGTAAAAGTAAGTAGTTTCTTAACACGAGCTACCAACACCGTCTCCTTCCCCATTCAAGACACGAGCTTCTATATCCACCACCTAGCAGACATTTATTGATAAGCTATGTTCGTCACCGACACACAGACTATCAGGGGCGTAACCAGGGAAGGGGGGGGGGGTAGGGGTTCAAACCCCCCCCCCCCAGCACCAAATATTTAATTAATTTCTTATTCATCACTCAAACAAATTTCATATTAAAAATAATAAAATTTTTACCATTACAAAATTTAAATTTAAGAACCGAAAACTGCTAAAAGAGCACTTTTTTACACCTTAAAATCCAAATTTTCCCGGGGGAGGACCCCCGGACCCCCCATTTTAATACGGGGGGGGGGCATGCTTCTTAACATCCCCCATACACAAATCCTGGCTACGCCACTGCCAAGTATCACGCGCCTGAACTCCTGAGCGAGGGTGCTTGTTCTGACCGTACTGTCCCGTGGTCACCGTGAGCACGGTGTGACTGACCTCTCGCTCGTTGGAGGGGAAGGGGCTGTTGGCTTCCCACGCTTCACAGTCGCGCTCTCTTCTTCTCTCCCGGCGAGTGTCAGGCCAATCCACAATTCAGATCGCCACGACTCCCCCCCCCCCCCCCCCCCGGGCCAAACGCCGGGACTTGTTCGCATGGGTTGTCGTGTTCTTGGACGCTGTGTGTCTGGGCACCACCTGCCTCCGACATGCCACGACCTCCGCCACACAATACCACCAATCGGTGTCTCACGCGCTGCCCTCTCTGTTGCACAACTGATCACGTCATTGAGCTATAACCTGTTCTACATATTCCCTTAAAGTGAGGCGTACTTTTTTTTTGTTGCAATTTTGATTGCCGGAACAGTATGTTTTAATTCGGAAAATTTTTTTATAAATCATATTCATGATTTTGTGGTAAAATTACAAAAATATATAGGTACACAATTTTATTTTTTAGATGTACGATATATTAATTTATCAATACACATAAAGTAAAACTATAATTAATTAATTATTGGGAGACTTATCAAGCACAATCTTGAAAATTTAAAGTTGGGAGTAGGTAATTCGAGGTGATGACTATCAGACTGAAAAGTAATGAAAAGTGCAACGCTCAGGAGTGGGGTACTCGTTGGCATAGAGAAATATTGAGCATCCCATTCCTCACTCTCTGCAAACGTTATTGAAGCAACAATATAGTGCTGATTTTTTTGTTACACTGTTGACACAATGTTAAATACTTGTCCTGCTGACCGCTGCTCCATGAAAACACAAACACACACACACACCCATGTTGTCTTACAGCCCCACATTTTGTAGACATATGGTATTTAGTACATTATTGCATTATTTGCTATTTGGTTTTATCGTTCAATGAATTAAATCAAGTATGAAGTTTCACTTCTAACAAGAGAGGGGAACAGCTTACATATTACATACTACCTAATTCTAAACACACACATGCAGAAGGTAAGGTTTGAACCCACAGCTCTAAGCTTACAAGTCAGGTTTGCTGATCCTTAGTCCATCAAAGCAGCGAAAACAAACTACATCAATGAAATAAAAATGTGAGCAGTGAGTGAGTTCAAGGAGAACAACCTTTTTCAAGAAAGAAAAAAAATTTGATAATGAGGGTTAAAAGTTCCACAACTTGCTATGCAACCTGGCTGTGGCAATGGTTATTTTTGTGCTGATTAAGCAAGCAATATTGAATATAAGGTATTTACTCTATGTTCTTCACAAATTAACCTCTGGCATAGTCAATGTTGATTGCTGCATATAATACAGGGGCATCAGGAGTTTAGATATATAATTTTAAAGTGTGGGGTTTGAGAAGTAATGGGGAGGGGGCCAGACAAAATTATTATCCCCCGAGCCTTTGGATTCTCTCGATGAAAGCAAGTAAAGAAGTTCAGCACTGATTGTTTTACTGAAAGCTTGGTGCAACAGAATCATATTTAAGCTTTTAAGTAACAGTTTCATGTGACTTGTCATTTAGTGTAAGGTAACAAGAATGGTTAAACTTTTTAAATTACAATCAGCTGTAGATTTTACTTGTAGCAAAGAATAAATCAGTAGCGGTTATTGCGTTTGACAACACATATAATGCACATCTGTTTATGGATCTAAAGTGTCATACATGACATAATAAAACCATATGAAATGGACTGAACTGGTTTAGGTGCAATTTGGGTGATGAAAACCTATGCAACATGTAACACATCATCTGTTGAGATCACCAGGGACAAAAATTTTGCAGGTACGTCTGGGAACTTATTTTATTCCAAATATGGAGAATTTTCCTAAAAAGAGAATGGTGTGTTTAAGCTAGTGGAGACAACCATCTGTACATGCAGAGCAACCAGTGTTGTCCTCACTGTTAACAAGGAACAAGAAACGTGGTTTGAGGCTGCCTGCTGCCTTACAGATTGCACTTCCTGCTCCCAGAAACTCAAGGGTTGAAAGGCTGCAATGGGTGTGCTGAAAAGATTGCTTACATTATAATTTTTTTTTCTCTTTCTGCCAAACAGCTATTACTCCAAATAATAAACAGTCAAGGTTTTAATTTCACAGCAATTCGTAAGATTATACAGGAAGTCTACTGGATTGTTGAAATTATATTTAGTGAATTTTTCTTAACCTTTTTTTGTGACATTCCATAATAAAAACACTACATATGTCAAACTGTTATTGGTGGTGGTAGGTTACAGTTTAACATCTCTCTCGACATCAATTGGGAGAGGCGATGAGAAAGCAGTACAAAAATAACAAAATAAATTAAAAACATATTCAATCCACTAAAAATCATACCAAATGAAATTAAATGAACCATTTATTTGCCACATTTCCCATCTAGGCATACTACTTAGGAGTTGTCAGAAGACATAGTGACAGAATGTTGGATTATTTTCTGAGCAACACAAAAGAACTTCTGAATTCAAATTGCTTAATTGGTAGGTAATATTGTTTATTAGACCAATCTAAAAATGCCTCAAATGGTATTAAAACTTAAAGAAATATATACATACCTCACACCTAAGTTTCAATGATATTATTTAATATAAAATTATATGAATCAATTATCACATGAAATTAAAATTTACAAAATTTTACTATAATGAAATCCTCACAAATTTTTTAAATTAAAACAAAAATAATAATATCAGTTGTGCGTGTTGAAGGTTAAAACCAATAGCTATGGTGAATTCAAAATTTATTTTCATAACTTTGATACCAAGTTCGAAATACGAAAAACAACCAATTTTTGTACATCAGGTTGCGTGACAATTTTGTCAACAAATTTGCAATTCAAACACACACTTACTCACACCACGAACAGGATGTCAGGTAATGAAATCTTTTAAGGTTTTTAAATACAGTGTAAACTCTTTATAACTTCACTCGATTTAACGACAAACTCCTTAAAACATCGAAATTGCTTGACTTTGGTTTGTTTACCTTGTTTTCTATACAATAATACACTCTATATAGCGTCACGCTCACTCTATTTAACAACAATACGGCATTATAAATCATTAAGCAGTACTTTCTAAGTTTCCGAAGTTGATAAGAACTACAGGTGTGTACTTTCTTTTGTTTGCTGTTATGTTGTTTTATTATCTAGCACGTGTTATTTCGACTGACGTACCGGAGGTTCTAAGAAATTTTGTCTTTTGTTTTTGCATGATGAATTTGCACATGTTTACCTAGGTCACTAGACTATTGTCAAGTTGTTACACGTTATCATTTTCGCAGTTGCTTTCAGATTTTCGAACTAAAAACATAGCGAGTAAACGAAAATCTTTATGTATTGACGAAAAAGTTTTATTAAGCACTTGATGCAGCGAAACTATTAGAAAAAATACTTTTTATATAATCAAGGTGATCCGGCAGTATCTCAAGATATCAGTAAAATACATAAGAAAATACAATTAAAATATTGGAGCAGCAAAAAACATCAGACGAAGATAACAGTCTACACGCAATAAGTGTTGTTATTTGTATGAATATTAATGTTCGTGTGTAAAATGTGTACTATATTAGTAAATACACATTATTATAGAATAGTAAAATTATATCTTTTATTTCTCTCCATTTAACGACCACTCTCTATAACATCGAAAAATGCTGAGTACGTTATGTGTCGTTATGTATCGAATTTACACTGTATATGAAAAAATGAAAACTCTATTGAAATATGTGAATAAAAATTAAATTATTCAGTTTCCCATTCCCATGATTCTTCACAAAAAAATTATACGAAAATGATTATAAAAAATAAAATGGCCAGTGGCAGGGCCCTGGGCGGTTGCCCTGATTTACCTGCCTCGGAGCCGCCCCTGCTCTTCTTTCATCAAATTTTGAAAAACCAAAGCTGAGGAATTTTACTGGGCCTTGAATTAAAATTGAGGATTTAAGAATCACACTGCCCTAGTCTTAGTAATGAGTAATTCACACCAGCATCATTCTACAAATAAACAAGGAATGTGGAATATAAAATAAATGATCATTTAAAATTATGATAAAATAAAAAGTCAATGAAATGATCTTTTTCTTGAAAGCTTTAGTTCCCAAACAAGATAACATTTTTTTAATTTCCTTTCAATACTTTCAATATGTAGCTAGTGATGTGTTGATGGTTTTATTCAACTTTGAATATAAATGTGTTTTTTTTTTTTAAAAAAAAATCCTGATACATAGCACTGGTATAAACAAGGACAGATGCTTCAGTGACTGAACAGAGCTACAAGACCTTGGAATATTTTCTTCCTGAAATCAATTTTATGTGCTTGAAGTTGAAAAACAATGTCCACAAATTTGAAATTATAAAAAAAAATGTATTAGAATAATAAAAAACATGTTTTCATTGGTAATGAGATGTTGTACAGGCAGTTGTATCAATAATTCAATATGAAAAAAGTTAATTAAGGTTTACAATACGATGAAAAGTTATACAATTTAAGATATATTTTTTTAGCTTCATTTGATAACATTTTATCACAGAAGAAATATATAGCATTATTAAAATCTAATTTTGTATCCTGATTAATAATGAACTAAGCAAAGCTCAAAACACATGTTCCTCTTCATTTCAAATAGAAAGTAAAATTTATTTTAAGACTATCAGGCAAAAGCACGAACATATAATAATTCATTTGGAAAAAAAAAAGCTGTACAGTCTTGCCAAATGCATTAAGGTGGCAAAAAAAAAGCCACTAAAAAGTTTAACATGACAAAATATAAAACTCTGTTCAACAAAAAAAGAACAGTCTTGGTTGAAAATTGTCCACAGCACTAGACTTGGTTAACTGCGATGCGAATCCTGCGCTCATCATTGGCTGTTCAGTTCCAGGTCCATGTCAGACCACACCCCCTCCGTCTCGCTCTCCTCTGCCTCCGCCTACAGCAAAGACACCACCGGTCGTTCACAGGCAGAACACACTCACACAGAGACCATTCAACTGCTTTCGCCACACACACTATGTACTTCAATAACTTCATCCATGACGCACAACTAGAACAACACAATTCTACCCAACAATCCTTCCCCACTACCTCAACAAGAAAAAAATCCAAAACTACTTGATTAATTTTATTAATTACTAGCTGACCCGGCGAACTTCGTACCGCCTTAGCGTAGCAATGATGCACTACTTTATTTTGTATAGCTGACCTATCTTAGGTATGAGTACCTATTCAATTTGAATCACTATAACTGAAAAGGACCTTACTAATTTAATTAAATAAAAAACAAAATATATATTGTCAAAATAGTGTTTATTCCATAGGATTCAATAATTCCACTAATGTTTTTACAAATTGCTATTGAACAACTTGGCATTTTTAAGTAAACAATGAGCTCAATACCACGCGCGCTCTATAAATCAACTAATAGTCTCTGTACCCCTCACTGCTTCTCTCTACTCTAATGCTTTTTTAAAACTATATTTTTAGTTTTATGTTCTGGCGCGTAAATAAATAATGTTGATGGTTTTCCGACACGGGAACAGGCGACATATAATTGGCCATGTGAAAAACATGGATTTTCTAGGTTGATGCCACATACACTTAGCGACTGCCCTTGCGATTTATTTATTGACATTGCAAATGCAAGTCGCACTGGAAACTGTAAACGCTTAAAGCTGAATGTCATAAGGTTACTTTAAAAATATTTATATTGTACAAAGTGTTGGGTTAGTTTGGAAATAATTTTATATATGGTGGTTCAGTATTCTTAAATTTTCTAATTTTCCGTTAAATTTTTTCTTTCATAAGAACCTTCTCGTGACAATAACAAACACAACAAAAAAAGAATTAGTGAAATCGGTTCAGTCATTTACGCGTGATGGCGTGACCAAGGGAAATAGGAATTCATTATTCTTAAATTTTCTAATTTTCCGCACAATTTTCTTAATTTTTTCTTTCATAAGAACCTTCTCCTGACCATAGCAAACACAACAAAAAAAAAATTAGTGAAATCGGTCCAGCCGTTCACGCATGATGCCGTGACCAAGGAAAACGGGTTTCATTTATATATATATAGATTATATTGTTATAATAAACATAATGATAGGCAATACGGACAAATACCGATACCATTTAATTACCGATACGTTCCTTTAACAGCTCTGATAACTGATACAAAATTGATTCAATACTTTTTGTAAATAATCACGTGATTTGAAAACTGCTCACGCTTTCTGAGTGGTGTCTGTTTAAAAAAAAAAAAAAATTAAGAATGTGCTGAGAGAAGTTAGGTAGTTCTGTTTCCATATTTCATTTTTCAACTGTGTTTTCAGGAGAGTTAAAAGGACTAAACACATATTTTTCAGAATAATTTTTAGAAATGAAAAAAGTGGTATTTTTATACATTTATCTTAATTTCTCCACCATTCAATATTCTGGTTACCGCTCAAATTTCATAGTTGTCGTATACACGACGAGAAGACTGTGTACCAGTTTAGAGCCTTGCCCTAAGAGGAGGTAACGCACTAGAAACACCAGCGACCGTCATACTTATCATCTTACCTCACTAACACCTGACTAGGCAGGCCCCTTACAAACATTTACAGGAGCCCTGCTTCAGTATCCTTCCGCCACAAGCCTAACTATCATTGTCATTATCCTATGACCTATAAGCATGTGTCACACAAAGTGAAACTATTAAATTGTTAGAACAAAAATTTTTATTAATGCTACCTTCTTTTAATGCATATACTACATGAAAAAAAAATTAACAGTCATTAATTTAAAGCAATTAATGTTCTATGAGATGATAAGTCAAGATAATATTTTTGGTAATAAAATGCCACCAGCATAACTGGGCATTTATAAAAGTGTGAGCATGTTTATGTATCCCCTGTTCGTGGCCAGTAAGTGTCGAGATCTGCCTGCACGAAGTGCACTCACGTTCTGTCTCCACAAGGGCAGGAGGCCGTGGCTCGCCGTGTTGCCCTGGCCGCTCGTCGACTCCGAGGTCCTGCCACTCATCAGGACATCGATGAGTGCCTGGCAACGCGGGGCAAGTCACGCCTGTTAACGCCACACCTCTCTCCCACAACATAAACTACAGCTGCAGTACGTTATACATGTTTCAGGACACCTTCGTATTCCTCTTATTAAATAAGCAAACAGTAATTTTCTAAACAATAATGGATTTCAACTTAAAAAAAAAAAGAGAGAAACAAACTTTTTGGGCAATAATAATGTACATCCTACATAATATGGAGAAAATGGAGGAATTGAAACATCTTATCACGTTTGATAAAAAATTGTATTGTGTGAGAACGTCTGAAATGAGTTTTACGAAAATTAAAACCAGGTTTTTATGTAGAAAAAGAGACGTGAATAGAGGGAAGAAAGTAATTTTAGCAGCATAATTTGAGGGGAAAGTATTGCATTGCATTTAATGACACATACACGGGACCTTAAGAAAATGTTGTAATCACGGGAAACGTAAATACAGATAACGCAAATACGGGGTTTCACTTTAATGCTTTGTATTATCATATCTTAAATATATGCATAACTAGTTTTGGGTTACAATGGAACATTGAATTACATATCATCTGATATTTTGTAATACACAACGAATCAAAACTGAACATCCTATTCATGTCGCCGGGGATTTAAACAGGTTTGTAATAATTAGGATTTTGGATTAACCAAAATCATAATATCGAAGTTTTACTGTACATGAAACATTTTTATGATAAAATATGTAACTTTGTAATAAAATGGTCTGAAACAGATACATTCAGAATAAAAATACATTAGCAAGCATTTGTGCACAATAAAACAAATTAAATTAATTTTTCTGATCCATTCACTTTGGTACAAAATTTTTGTCCGGTAATAACATTCCTTGAATTTCAAACATCAAAAACATTACTTTTTATTTGATTTTAATTAAGTTATGGTTAACTGCTACTTAATTCCATGATATAACTTACATTTTGGTGCTATATGTGTGTATTGACTTACATTTCAGTGTTATGAGATACTTTTTGGTATTATTTAGGTTTTACTGCAATTCACCATACAATCTTATTCCTACTAATACAGTAATAAGTCATCCTCATGTGAGGGTCATGGGTTTGTTCCCAGCACCCAGGCACAGAGGAGATAAGAACCAGAGGCGAAATCAGCTGTGCACACCCGAACTCGCCGTGTTGACACATCGTAGGCTAGCCGCCATTTTTGTGGCAAGTATAATTCTGGCGTTGGTATAGCGTTTTAAACTTTGGAATGCTGCAGAGATCAGTTTTATGAAAATGAATGAGTTTCGTAAACGTTTTGGAGCCACTTGGTGCTCGGCACCAAACTGTTCAAACAACAGTGGTCAACCTGAAAAAAGAAGCTTCTTCAGATTTCCTATAGATGAAATACTGTAAGTAAAAATAACGTGTCAACCTAGTACCTAAAAGTTCTGCAATGTTGATTCCACAACTTGCAAAATGTGGCTGTTACTTTCCTTCTATTTGTTATCTTAATTATCAGTAATATTTTAGAGTGTAATGTGGGTTTGTTAACTAATGCAGTAAACGAATATAGGCAGTGGGGATGAGCGTAGTGCAGACACATTTTACAGCGCGAAATCTGATATAAAAAATAAATTATTTGTAAGATAAATTACATCAGGTTTTGCGCTACGCCTCAGCGCTACGTGTCTCTCCCACTGCTAAAAAAAAAATAAGCATCATGTACCACAGGGTCAGCTGTACAAGAGTGTGCCATCAGAATCGTACCATCAGGACCACAGGGTTAACTTGGATACGCAATACGTAACTTTAACCCTGTCGTGATGAGTTCTCCTTCTCCTCTCACCGATGTCTCTCTTGAGAGCCAGGTATCCGGGTGGAGAAGGTCCAACTGCTGGTCTTGCGGCAGGATTCACACTCGGCTGGTATGCAGGCGAATAGCTAGTGGGGTGAGGGATGGGACTAAACTATTCATTGAAAATAATGTCGGTATTTTACACGGAAATTTTATTGTCCTGAATGTCCAAACATACACTGAGTTGAAACACGGTACACCCTATCGTCCAGAAAGGGGGGGGGGGGGGGGAGGGGGGGGGGGGGGGGAGGGAGACAAATTCCCTAGGCCGAGATAGGTCCTCGGATGGCCTAACTCGCGAAGAAGGGGTGCGAGCAGCAGAAAACGGATAGCCAGTCGTTCTGCTACTCCCCCTATGATCGTCCTATGGCCAGTGGGCGGAATCCAGCCTCACTGGCCGTCGGGCCGATCAACTGACTTTCAGGTGGATGACCTCGCCTTTATATAGGGAGAATTGCGCGGGAACGAAGAGATGAAGGGAAGGGTGAACTAACTCCTCTTTGGAAGGGATGAGATGCGCGCGCATGAATCTTGCCGAAATTTCCCTGCCCTGGTGGTGGAAGTATAAACTAGATATTAATAATTAAAAAGAAAAGATAAATTTGACATAAATAATTATATGTACATACATACATATTCAACCCTAGGTATTAAAAAGTATTTAAACTTGCTTTCACAACTTAAGTAGTTAAATTTATACTTTTATAAAATATAAATACAGTTGGTAGTTCGCCGGTCACAAGATGGCGTCCCAATGTACATGTTTAGCTGTGGCAAGAGAAAAATATACATTTGTTTACACAACTCGTCCATATTTACAATAATATTCTGCAGTACATTAATATGTGTGGTTATAGCGACGTAAAAAATAAAGGGCGAAGATGATTGGTTGCTTTAATGAATTATTCTACTGTTTGTTGCTTTGTTTATAACCTACGACGTCGCACAGATTCGCCGCCGCATATTACGTGAGTAGGCCTACTGCCGAAACACCTTTTTCCCTGAATTGCTTCTGAACTTATTAAAACTTGTTTTGGGTTTAATTATAACGTAAAGTAACGTGATATTTAATATAGGGAGGGCGGGCACGCGTCAACCCAAATGAGATTAAGTTAGTTCTTTAGTAAAAACAGGGATTTATTTCAAGACTTATGCACGAGAAGCTATTCCTGATATTTACTATATAATTTGAATTTATTGCAACAGGTTGACTACCTACTGTCCTAGAACTAGGCCTAATACTTTCCATGCTTTACTCACTTAGGTACGTACCAAAAGAAAGGAACGATTAGTGTGCACGTCATTTGTGTATTTTTTTTTTTTTTTAAATATTTCTGGAGGATCAAATGCAACAAATTTGATATAGGTCTTCCCACTATTTTTTCTTGTATGCAGATATGGTCATGGATTGTGTGCTGTATAACCTCTGATTTCACGCAAATAAAATATTCCGTAAGTTGCCTATGCAAACACGCCGTCACACACGGACAAATAGGCTCGTCACTTAATTAAACACGCTCTAACACAACAAAAAATCACCGTCCCATAATACTTCACCACTAGCCAATCTACGCATGAATCGTAACTGAATGCATTCGTTATGTATGGTCCACGCATTAAACCTTAATGGCAAATTGAATATAATTATGTGTCGAGTAGAAATTTTACGGAATAATAATCCATACTTCAGGAAAACGTAGCATTCAACATGTGTTTATGAGCAGCGCACACGCCACAAACATGGCGGCCAACTTTTAGACTGTCTGCTGTCGAGTTCGCCAAGATCAAAGAGACCGCGCCTCTATTTTGTCTCTGGTTCACTTATATACTCTGTGACTCGGTATGACTCAAGCTTATGAGCACCGAGTCAGTGTCCAAGTAGTTTGAAGTCCACTCTAATCTTGGAGATACTGTTACCTTTATAGCCCCTGTGTATAATCGTGTGGAGTAAAACATGGCAAGTAAACAAACAAACCTAGCGGAACGGCACTCCCACCTCGTTTTCAGAGTCGGCAGAGATGCGGTCGTACGTCTGGTCGTGAGGCTCGTCCTCGCCCACGGTCATGTAGAAGGACGGGTCCAGCTTCGAGGTGGGGTTGTCGAGCCGGTGCACTCCTTCCAGCGCACGCCTGTTGTTGGGCTCCAGGCTGAATGCAACATGCAGCAGGAGTGTCTCTCGTTACCCTGGGTTCATGAACTACGTGAGGAGCACCACGACGCAACCAGGGCCGGATTTAGAGGTCTGGAGGCCTCGGGGCAACAGAGGAGCGGAGGCCCCCTGGCCCCAAATTATTTTCCAAATAAAATGAACAATTTTTTTCAGTCGAGTTTCCCAATAAATAATATGTTGTGAAATCAAGTAGATTCTCTTAGGATTTAATAAACATACATAAATATAATCGGAGACAAGAATTATATTAAATTAAATTTTACTGTTAATGAATATTTTGGTTTATATTTAACAATAATATAATCATGTATGTACAAAGTACTGTAGGTAAAGGTAAAACAGCAAAAAAAGAATATCAAAGGAAAAGATGTTTACTAGTGTTTACTTGTTGGAATTTGAAAGATTTTTTTCCGAAGTCTCTATTGTGGAGGCCCTCCGTTTGTGGGGGCCCTCCGTTTGTGGAGGCCCCAGGGCTTATGTCCCGGTTGCCCTCCCCTAAATCCGGCCCTGGACGCAACACGCTACCAACGCAATAAAATCATGGTCATTTACAAAGCACAAAAGTCGCAAGACATCACCAACCCTACAACTACATCTTGAAATTGTAAAACTCGTAGAATCCAAATTTCTTGCACATGGCTTCTTCTGATAATTCACATTTATCATGAAAACATGAAACTGTCAATAATTTGATTAAAGGTTTTTTTTCTTTCACTGTGCAAAAGCTTAAAAAGAACCATCTAACGTATATAGTAAAAACAGCATCATTGCCTTCTAAGTACACAACGTCAGTGTACTTAAAAGTTTCCGGAACAAATCGCTTCAAATATGGAAGGAGGAAATGCAAGTTGAAAGTCGGCCGATGCTTGCATTGCGTTTTTGCAGCTCGTATAATTTATAAATGGGTATACTAAATACATGTGATCTAACGTTTGGCATTTTGCGTTCCTGCATTTTCGTGTATGGTTTATAAACTGGACCGTAGCCTTCAATGCAATGCTAAGTGGTCGCTGTTGATACCTACAGTACAGTTGTCTCGCCTACAATAGTACATTTTAGTAAGCCCTGCTAAGCATATAATATCTCCTTGCCTTGAACTGAGTGCATGAATATGTTGCTCATTTGTTACACTGATATGTCAAATTATGACAAATCTAAATATGTATATTATATTACAAAATTTTTATTCTCATCTTCATGAACAAAAAGAAATAACTTTCTTCAAAGATTGACACCAACAGTGTTCAACTAACCTTGAATTGACCATGCAAAGCTGTTAAATTTTTACAATGGCATCTGAACAATTTGAATACCAAGTGTGGCTAAAATTGTAATTATGTTACAGATGGAATTAAATACGCCTGCATATCTGGGAAAAAACTGTGTTTATTCTTAAAATGATTCCTGACTTAACAATTCTGATGCATCAAGTAGAACAAAAATAAAGGGTTTACTTGGGGTATCTCTAGTTTCCTTTACTTCAGCACTATCCATCTCTTGTAGCATTCAGGCTGGTTGCAAAACAAGTCTAGACACTGTATTCAACCTTTGAGCAAACACAATTTGTGAATTTCCTTACTCATGTTCGAAAGCTTTTAAACGAAAGAAACTACATTAATGACTTGAGACGTTTTGCCTTTCCCGGTGTTGGACCCTCTACTCTGGAGCTTCCTTCTTCGGGAAGGGAGGGATGAGGGGTTGAGACGGTAGTTGGGTTCTCAATGGCCACCTCGCCACAAGGTGGATCCGGGTGCTCCAAGACGTGGGTGGGCGGTGTCGCAGCCGTGGAGGGGAGGGGAGGGGAGGAGGATGTGAGAGACAGAGAGAGAGAGAGGAGGATGATGGGGATGGGACGAAGGAATTTACACGCATCAAACAAACTGTGGGAAACTTCTGTAACTGAGCAGCAGCGGCAACCTCCAAGTTTAAATAAAAACTTGCAGCTGGACTCACTTCAGTGCTATGGTGTAGTGGCCCAGGGCCTTCTCGTCCTCGTGTATCCGGGAGAGCAGGTCCCCCAGCATCTGATGCAGCTTGCACGTTGGTTTGGTTTCCACCCGCTTCTCGAGCAGAGCTATCGCAGCTTCCAGCGCCATCTCCTTCAACACGCAGCAGATCACGCTAGCGGGCGACTCGCACGAGGATTCGCGCAGCCATAACATGCGGTTCAGTTGAAAAAAGAAATCACTATCTTCATTATGTTGCTTATCTTAAGTTACTCAATTTATAAAAAATTGTACACAAAAGCATTCTCCATATGCATAACGTTAGTTTTTGCACAATAAACTATGGGAACCCATATTTAAAATGCCATGATTTGACAATAAAATGCATTAGTCGCCAAGCGACCTATATGTGCTAATAATACATCTTTCTTTCTCTCTCTCTTACACACACACTGTATCTGCTTTTTTGTATTATAGTAGTCAAAGGCATATACAGAGCACTCTGAAACTCTACTCAGTACTCAATTCCTTATTCCACTTTATAGGAATCACCAGCATCACACTAAAAAAATAAACGGGGCTTCACTACATTTTACTAATATATTTTAGCTTGGTAGCCCTAGCTATCTCCATTGTAGATCCATTTACTTACTATCCACACAAAATTCTTGCTTTCTCGTAAATAGTTAATACACACATAACATTTTGATGGGCCTGTCAAAGCTTAGCATCTGATGTGAAGCTTCAATTTGTTGCAAAGCTTTAAAACATTGGAAGCCTAAGATTCGCTCATAAAAATATTTAGTTTTTTTTTGTATATGTTTTGCTTCAATAATATATGATACTTAAAAAAATCAAAAGGCAGCACTCCGTTGGTTTTTATGAAGATACTATAAGTAGGGCCCAATTGGTTAATCACTTAATCAGTTCAAACATTACAAATGTTAAATAATCATTACTTTTTTATTTCAATACTGTGAAGGCCTACATTTTGATTTCAACCAAGAGTCTATCAAAACATGTTTTTTTTTTTAAGTAGGAGACTTCCCGGTAAACTAGTAAATAAAATGAGCACTATTTACTCACTGGTACAGTATATAAAGTTATGGTTTAAAATTTCATTGCATATTGACTTACAAAAAAAAAAGATAATTTTAACACGAGGTTCCTGTACCCTGCTTTCCCTCTACCCAGTTAATTAATTTAAGGCTAACTATCGGTCATAATAATAATTTTTACTATTGCAATTTTTTTTAATTAAATTTATTTATAAGGGCCTCTATACATATAAACTTTTGTTACGTATGTTAAATGAACTTTACTCGCACCAAGTTTAAGGGTATTGAGAAACAGCTTCAGTAGTGGCATCATGCCAAAGATACCAAAGATACCAAATCACTCTGCTGGTGAAATGTGAACGAAAGATAAGCAAGCAATGAGTGTCATAGTTTGCTATAGGCAACCAATTAAAAAATTAAGAATATTCATCTCTGGAATACTAACCTGCTCATATATTTCAGCTAGAAGATACACAGCAGGAAGATAATTATCATCCTGAGCAAGTGCTTTCTCCAGAAGTCCTTTAGCCTTGCACACTGACATAGGGTCGCGGAGCATGACACTGGCATACAGCTGGAAAAAATAATACTTTCTCACGACTGTACTACAAATTGCAGATAAACCATTTACATATCAAATATAATGGGAATACCTTTAAAAAAAAAAAAAAAATTGTTTACTATATATGTACATACACAAACAATTCGCTTCAGGGATAATGTGGTTCAAACAACACTGAATACTGGTTCTGTATCAAAAGTTACTGATTGCTCAAGACAGACATTTTTAAATGTCAATATTCCACACTCATTTCACAATTTTGCAAACAAATTTAAGTTCGAAATACAGTAGATTCTTTCATTGTGAAAAACATATATGCCAAACAATCATTTAATTTAGTCCCTTAAAATTAAAATTGTAATTTCCGAACAACTCTCCAACTTTGCCTTGCCTGAATGAAATTCCAAGGACTTTTCTTACTGATTTTTTTGTTTTCTGTTTTGGTGGCGAACTGATAAAGCTTGATACTTTAATAATAAGTACACTTTCACAATATGCACAAAAAAAAGTTTGTTTATTGTACTACTTTTAAATACTATCAATATAAATAAAAATTACTGTAAAATATTGATGTGATAAATATTGCAGGGCATACTATCCACACACTACCTATTTATGTATGAGAAAGGAGTGTTGCTTATGACTGACTATCCCAACTATGGTTAGTTTGCATTTAATTGAAAATTTTTGAAAGCCATACTATAATTTACTTCTAATAATCCTCCACCCCAGGGCAAACTTACACGCAAGCATAAATCACCTGGAACTGTCACCAATATAAACATGTTACTTCTACACCAATTCTTACTGTAATGTTCATAAACAAAAAAGAAACATTGAAGGCAAAGATATCACCGATGTTTTGGTCGGCGTTGCAGTCACCGTGATGGCGAAACAGCGGTGATATCTTCGTCTTTGACATGGCTACATCCCAGAAGCAAAGCAACTTCAGATAATGGCCATGAAAGCCTGCAATTTTTATTAAAAAAGAAACATGTTTACTGGCCAATCATTTCTAATGTAGCATTATTAAAAGAAGTCGTGTGTTGACTTGCTGTCACCTTCACAGGATGTGAATTGAATCGGGATTGGTTTGAATTAAGGAAAGGATTGCTTTGAATTGTACACAGTTACGGGACAGTGCCTAGGTAAGCCAGGATTGGACACGAACTCACAGTGAGAGAGCGAGGCGTTTGCCCCAGCTGCTTGCAAGCATTGCTGGCCATCGTGAGCGCCTCTCGTATCCTGTGCATGGCGATGTAGTTGTCCACTATGCCCTTGTGAGACTCGTAGCGGTACGACGAGATCTGCATCGCTTCTCGGAAGTGCAGCACCGATTCCTGGTGCTTCTTCAGCTCAAAAAGTATTAGACCTTTCAAAATAAGGGCTTCCACATTGCGAGGGTTCATAAAAAGTGCCTGCAAAAAAAAATTAAATTTTTTTTTTACATCTACACCACACATAAGAATGAGACTATTTGGTTATTTGGGTATGGATTTTAAGAACAGCAGCAAATTTTATAATGCATAGTTTGCTGCATAGTTTGCAACATCTGTTCATGCCGTAACTACCTAATGAACTGTGTATATGCTAATTTTGTCCAATGCTCACTACATCTTAACTTACATTCTCTTTTTATGGGAAAAATCAGATTCAGGGAATGAGATACGCCTTGAGAGTGAAAATTTAATGTACAACAAATACATTTTTTTGTAAACATTTTCATCAGATGATAAAGTCTTTTTGGCTCTGACTAAAAAAAAAAAATCTACCCAATCATCACAAAAAAAAAAATTAAACCAGGTAGCACATTGTTCAACAGCAAACACACAAATGTTACCAACTGTTGACGTTCTTCTGCAGTATAGCTGAACCATGTGTGTTTAACATCATTAAGGGCCTCGCCTATCTGGACACACATACTGTGTGCAGAGCTTCAGAAAAAAACCACAAAATTTGAGTGAATTCTGTTTATGAAAAGCATTTAAGAATGTGCTGAGGGTAGATGGGTAGTTCTGTTTCCATATTTAGTTTTTAAACTATGTTTTTTAGGGGAGTGAAAATAGCTAAAACGTGTGTTTTCAGAATAATTTTTAGGCAAGAAATAATTGGTACATGATCCAGGAAAGCACTCAAGGGACTTGCATTACACCTTTATCTTAGTTTCTCAGCCGTCTAATTTTATGGTTACCAGTCAAATCTCAGTTACCCTATGCGCGCCAGTTCAGAGATGATACTGCGCTAGAAGCACCAGAGAACGTCACGCTAATCATCCCGCCTCCCTAACACAGATACACCACTAGGCGGGCCCCTGAAAGGTGAATCGGTAGATCTGCACGGTATACCTAAACCATTCATGCCTATCGGGTTTTGTGCCGGTGTAGCCAAATATTTCACTGTCATACCTTCTGCACGAAATACACAGCGCGAGTGTTTTTCTTGATACCGAAGAAGTAGTAAGCCATGGCGACCAGGACTTCGCTGCTGTACTCGGGGACAGTCAAGACGGACGGAACCAGCTTCTCCAGCTCCTTGATGCGGTCCTCTTTGAACAGCAGAGCCGCTAGGATGTCTAGGCCACGCTCCATGAACGGATCTAGCGACTGTGCCTGAAATACCACATCACAACAGTGCTCTACAAATACGTGAAGCACTGAAATTCAAGTTGCAAAAGAAACAGTACTACAGTGAAATCTGCATGGACAAGTCTTCCCATTAAAAAACATAAATTCTTTTGTGTTCTTTGAATGATTCGTGCAATGAGAAATACAGAATTAATATGAAATCTTGGACTTGCTGGTTTAAATAGTGTAAACCAGCAATAATGTACATTATATAAAAAATTAGTAGTACATGATTAATTGCGATTTAATCCCTAAATTAATTGCAAATTGACTGGCCTATAAATATTTTCTGTGTTATAATTAACCATAAGTTGTCACTTTTTATGCAATTGAAGTGAAAAAGGCCTTCATTACAGAATTGTATGGTTCGACACACACTGTAATCCGGCACCAATGGACCCGCTTGTGTACAGATTTTTAAAGGTGGATTCCGGTTGCCTGGATTTTTTAGTTCATTCAGAGTTTATCACTACTATCTGATCATTTCAGTGCAGTGTTTTCTAGCGGGTTATTTTTGACACTTGCACTCCTAGTATTTCATTACAACTAAACTCACGTTCAATAAGCAGGAACGGCCAGGCAGTGGTCCTGAGCATATCCGGGTAAAGACCATTCACTGTGTAGTTAAAGTTCGCCACCAACACCTTTCAAGAGTAGAGTCACATAAAAAAAAAGAACCCAGACCCTCTGGAGTATCATGATGGCGGTGGTGTTGTCCCCGACGTGGTAGTAACTCTCGCCCAGGGACACGAGCAGGTTCACGTTGTCGCGCAGCACAGTGCGGCTGTCCAGCTGCTGGAACGTCGCGATGGCCTGCGCGTACTCGCGGCCGTGCATGCTGGCGTGGGCCTTGATCCACGAGTTGAACCTGCGCAGAGTCGCAAACGCCCCGCTCGGTCACAAGGTTCTCACGGAAGGGCGATCCTGCCTCCCGCGGTGGAACACCTAGTCCTCCTGGACCCGGAAAGGAAACTTTTCACGCGAGAAAAATCCACGATCTCGCCGGGACCTTCGACTGACACCAGCCAGGAGTTCAAACCACTGGACCCAACTGCTGGATTTCATTCATCATTCATGAGCAACGAGGTGAAACCCAAGTGGTTCAAACCCCTTGGAGGTTCCATAGCCTTAATCCTCTGTGCTTAACCGTGCAATGTTTAACTTTATCAATCAAAACCATTTATCATGACCCAAAAATAAATGACAATACCGTGTGTTAACAAATAAACACACTTGCCATTTGTTCACCGAAAATAAAAATCTGTGCAATGTTAGTGGGACGAAGCTGGCTTTCAGTTGAGCTAACAACCTTTAAGATGGATAGACTTATCAATCTTGGCTAGCCTGAAGAATGGCTGAAATGAGGGTTATTTAAGTGTTGTGACAACGGCACTGTTCTCAAAAAATTATTTAGCCTGTCGAGGCACACAACTTAACTGGGGGCCCCAGCAGCATAAGACGACAAAGCTACTGATGAGCCAACCTTAGATCTAGTTTTATTTTATAAGATACTACTTTTTATTTCATTTTGCAATCTGATTTTATAGGTTTGTAATTAACTCTAGAGTTAGCAGGGTCACCAAACTATAAAGTAATTGTAAAAGCTAACCTACCCCATCTGTTTATAACAAACATAATGTATGAAAGTCTCTGCTAGTGAGATATGCAAGAATTTCTTTGAAAATGTAGAATACTTTTTTCCCCCTGACAAGCCCACCATAAACAAAGCAGAATACAAACTGACCATTCCATGGAGCTAAGTGCAGGTGCACTTTCCAGAACAAAGGAATGTACTTCCACACCTTTGACGCCCAGACTTAGAAGCCCTTCTACAGCATCCAGGGCTAGAGGACTTTCCTGTGAAATGAAATAGAAAAAAATATAGAAAAATAATTAAACTAAAAATCACATAATAAAATAACATACCAGATACACAAATAGATTTGACAATTTAAAAACACACTAAAAAAAAAACTAACTTGATGCTAATTCCTATATTGGCACTCAAAGCAAAGTTATTCCATACTGGAAATAATCAAGTGTTTAATATCTCTTACATTTTTCCTTCCAATAAGTAGAAAGTATAATCACAATTATATTTTTTTAGAGGCCTTCTATATACATCTACAACTTTTATGCCAGAAGGCTTAGAATACATTTTACCAGCCTGGAAGCAGATCAAAAAATCTATTCCCCCCCCCCCCCCCCCCGAAAAAAAATACCATGCTCTCCCAATTATTTATCAGGTTAGCCTTCAAAGGCACTCTTGATGAATTTACATAAGCGCCCATTACTGACAAAAATATTAAACGTCATGTAACATTACCTACCTTAAGGACTTCCTTGTAGCAGGTGATGGCAGAACGGTCCATTCCGCTCTGCTGATACAGCTTGCCTAGGGCCATGTTTATTCTGGCATTGCGCTGCTTGGCCGGGACAGACTGCAACACCACAATCGCTTGGTTGTTTTGCTTCAAATTTACATGGCACATGTGGATCTTGTACTTCAGATCTGAAAACAGATTTCATATGGCTGCAAAGGAGGTTTCTGCACGTGACAAAGTTTCAAATGCATGCACAGATATGTACCTATACAATACATTAAAACTAGCTGACGTGGCTTTAAAATCGTGAAACTGGATTATATGTAAATGGATTAACTATTAAATAGTCTTCATAATTATCATCACTTGCACGACTTTCTACAACCACTATATTACACTAAGTAAATATCTGTTGAAAATATTTGCGGCAGAACAACAAATGCAAGAGAGTTATCAAGTTGAAAATTGTAGAAACAGCTCTTTCAAAAAAGTAATGAAAAAAAAAAATCAACAGGGTGTTTGCAACCCAGCTTTAATGCACTGGTAGCTAGACACGATACACTACCAAGTGGGGGGCCGCGGAGATTGTCACACCACTTGCCTCCCACCAAAGGCGATCCGGGTTTAATTCACAATGGAATAAAACACTGATTTTTCGCAAGCAGGAAATGTGGCGGACGTTGCAGTGAGCCGGTGGGTTTTCTCGGAGTACTCCCATTTCGCCAACTCGTGCGATCCATCACCGCTCCATCCTCATCTCATCGTTCCTCGCGATCTCTTACGAACTAAATGCTGACGAGACTTTCAAGCCCAGACTCAACGGTTCATTTGTACTGTACCTAAGTCGGATACAATGTCCTTGGGGGATTCGCTTGGCTTGCCGGCACTCTTCGACTTGATGAGCGACTTCCGGTACTGCAGGGCTTGCCGGTACGTGACCTCCGCCTTGCGGTACTGGCCCGTGTGGTACAAGGAGTGTGCATAGTACACCAGCGCCTGGAACTTGCAGTGGACCGAAAATATTTCCTGGGCGCTGTCGTTCAGCGAGAGCAGCAAGCTTGCCTGCAAAAATATTGTGAAACCAATGATTATGGGCGTATCAACAAGCAGTACTTACTAAATAGCAGTGGCAGCCCTGGACTTTGAGAGGCCTTGTATTACTTACTTTTGTAGGACCATAATATTTGGGAACAATAACCTTACTGGCAGAGGAGGGGCATGGGGAGTATGGAATAGCCCCCAGGAAAAAGAAGGAAGACAGATAGGGGAATTTGCTGTGAGCAAAAATCTCTGGAAATTTAAAACAACATTTTTATGCCAACCTGTAACTTAAACTCAATGATAGTTTTTTTTTTAATTATCTTGAAAAATATTAATATCCTTTCGTGATTAATTATACTAGGGTTAGTTTTATGAATGCTGACAATCAAATTCCGATGAAATTGCGTCATTATATGAGGCAATAAAATATTTGAAGATTTTTTTGATACAAAATCAAAATTTATTCACCATCTATTTAAAATACTTGCTAATAACAATTTAAGTCTTCTTTTCCCACATTAATGACCTCATTTTCAATGAAAAATAGACAAACAAGGACAATAAAAATGTAAAGGGCCGGTGTGGGGCCCTGCCATGGAGCTGCCTCTGCTGAGTAGCTGTAGTAACACAATAACAATGGTTACCAGTCCGTAAGCTACGTCACTTACTAAAGAAATTTCTTTTATTTTACAAGTTCTAAAGAAATGTAAAAAAAAAAAACTACAAACATGTTTACAAAAATTCCTTACAACACACTTTCATGCTAAGAGAACATTTTTTTAGTCAAGCAAGAAAGAAATAGCAGAAAAAAAATGTCATGCCTTAAAAACTTATGGTATGGTAAGTATAATAATTATATCTTTGGTATAGTATAGTATTCTACATTTGAAGAGATTTAGTATACCTAGGTATAATACGATACCCAAAAGTAAGTTTCCTAAGAAATGTGTTTTCTGCAAAACCAGCATGTGAATGTGCCCTGCTTGTCCCGTAAGAAAGTAGGAGTGGTAATAACTTTTGCACCACCATGACATCAATATTTTTTTTGTATTGCATTGTAGACTACTCCCCATAGTACAAACTACTTTTAATTACATTTATTATAATATATTTACCCCAAGCAATCATTAAATACATTATATGAGAACATATTTAGTGACTACTGTACAATGAAGTGAGGAAGTGAAGAAATGTGGTATGAGATTCAGCACTAAAAAGTGTGAAGTAATGGTCATGAATAGGAACAAAAACAGAATATGGAGATGCATTTAGTTAGATGGTTTTGAGTTTAAACAGGTGGAAACCTTTATCTAGGAATTGTATTAAGGTAAGAGGGCAAAATCAAGGAGAAAATAGTAACGAGAGGACGAAAGGAGATGCATTCTACAGGAGTGGTGTGAGAGATTTGGTATGGAAGAGGAAGGTGCCATTAAAATGCAAACAAGTGTTGTACAATACCTACTATGCACCCATACTCACTTATGGAGTACAGACTTTGGATGCAGATAAGAGAGATGCTTGAAAGATCAGAGCAATAGGTATGAAGTTTACAAGAAGTTTGTTAGTAGTTACGAGGCAAGATGGGATGAGGATATTGATTGGATGCAAGCAAGAGCAGGAGTGCAGGACTTGAATGAGGTCATGGAAAAAGTGAGAATGGGAAAAGAGAGGCTGCCTAGAAAAATGATGGCGTTGAAGTACACAGGTAGAAGACCCCAAGGAAGACCACGGATGTAGGAAGAGCAGATAGTTAAATGATTGCAGGTGAGAGAAGAATGGAACTCATTTAAGGATGAGACATAGTTGGGTGAAAGAGGAAGTAGGAAGCATGTTACTAAACTGACATGAATGCAGGCTGGAAGTAGTTGATAATGATAACGCAACGTCGTCCTGACAATTCCAACTTTTATGAATTTTCATAAAAAAATTAACTGAACTGACTTTCAATAACCTAATACACATGTATGAAATTAGAGTACCACAGTGACTTACCGCTGATATGACATTTGAATACAACTGTTCTTCATAAAGTGACTCTAAATGTTTAAACAGTGCAGTCATAATATTATATTTCGAGTACTTCACACAGTTAATACCGTCTAACCATACTCCTTTAGAATTCAACAGACATCAAATATCCGTCAGACATCAACGTAGAAAATATACAAAACAATGTGTTCGATTCGGGAACTAACTTTGCTCTCAATTATTTGCAGGTGTAACCAAACTTGTAGCGCTAGCACTTTTGAACACTTTATACAAAGTGGAAGCGAATAGAAGTACATATTAAAAAAATAGTTGTATTTAATTAATTATTATAAACGGAACAATACAGATTCACCACAATGCGCATTGTGGGGATTATTTTAGTTTGAGCCATTGGTTTTGTTATTGGAAACAGCAAATGACAGTTTTTAAATCGTAAGGTAAATTAAAAAGTATGATTGATTATTGGCTATTTGGAATTACTGTTTTGTGTAGGCTTTGTTATGTTGTCATTTTATGTAAATAATCCATTGATTGTCGATTGACTGTTGTCAAACTTAAGTCCAGTTTTTTTGCATTGTAACCTATTTATTTCTTAACTAATTTGAGTTGAACGAGAGTTAAAAGAAAGTGCCGTTATGTTATTAAGTGTTATGGTATTAAGCGATACTCAACGGGAGACAGGACCTACGCACAGTTTTACGTTTTCCGACCACTAGAGGACTAGGGGTACGTGATTCGATCACCGATCAGAGGAGCTGGGACTTTATATCCGAGTTTCACAGTTTCACCCCTCGTCCTTTTAAATGACCTCGAAGACATTTGTTCAGTTATTTATTCATTTAAGTAGTATTTACACATGCTAGACCTAACTGCATTTTACTATGAAACTTTTTAATTTGATGAAATAATGTTAAAATTTGTACTTAACACATACAGTTACACAGAATAATCATATTTGGATGTATTGAGTTATTTCTCAAAGTTGTAGAGACGGTTCAAGTGCTGTGACAGGTGATGGAGCAGTTCAACCCCGGAGCCGCCGACGCGGCCGCCCAGGGCTCCAGCCAGGGGGAAGAGGCGGCCCAGCCCTCGAAGACGAGCTACTCGGAGACCACGTCCCGCCAGAGCAACCTCCAGCGGATCCAGCAGCGCAAGCAGCAGGTGTACAACTGGCAGCACAGCAAGAAGCTGCTCAAGCTGGCCATATACTCTGCGTGCCAGGTTTGTGCGCCCGAGACTAGTTTTCCAAAACATTTCGGTAGTTATCTAGTAGAGGGGTGCGTCCGGAACAAAGCAAACAAAAATCTGAAAATTAGGCTATTATTTATTTCTCCTTACATTTTTTTTAGTCATTCTGATATTATGTTTCAATAGTTTGTTAGGTCAGCTACATTAATTACATATTATGTATTGCAAACCTTCCTTTTTGTAAGAAACAGCACCACGGGCAAAAATCTAACATCAGAAACATATTATATTAATGAAATTAATCACCATTATGTTACTATGAAATACGAAGAAACATTAACTCACTTTTGCAACGACTTGCAATTGCTAACAAAATCCACATTTCAATGGAGTATAGTATAACTAGTACAATAACAGAAATTATGTAAAATTAAATAATAATTATAATTTGATTAATATACAAAAATTTTATCTGATTTATTAAAGTAAGATATTAATCTATAAATTATTTCATTTTTGTTGTGAAGAGTACATGACATAGATTGTAGGGGACTATTAAACTGAGGAACTGGAATACCATGTAGTTTTGGTTTGGAACTTTCAGGCTCCTGAATGCAAGTGTAATGGTTGGAAAACGCCCATTCTCCCGGCCAAAGTACCGAGAATCGACGCGTGTCAGCCTCTCGCCAGCTTCTCGGACCCGTGTCGCAGCTGCACTCACATATTAGGTGAGTGACGACAGCTGGTTCCGTCCACGGGGATCTTGCCTCCCGCCACGACAGTCTGGGTTCTATTCCCATCAGGGCGGGATGGGTGGGGGGGTGTTAGGTGTTCAAACCTCCCCCCCTCCCTTAGCACCAAATCTTTAATTAATTTCTTATTCATCACTCAAACAAATTTCATATTAAAATTAATAAAATTTTTACCATTACAATATTTAAATTTAAGTACCGAAAACTGCTAAAATAGCACTATTTTACACCTTAAAATCCAAATTTTCCCGGGGGAGGACCCCCGGACCCCCAACTTTATTACGGGGGGGGGGAGCATGCTTCTTAACACCCCCCATACACAAATCCAAATCCTGGCTACGCCACTGATTCCCATTGGGGTCAAACTCGCATTTTCCACAAGTGGGAAACATGAGGGATGTTGCATTAAGCTAGTAGGTCTACTCGCTGTATGTAACCGCTGCTTTCCCCAAATATTTATTCGGTCAATGCACCATTCTCATCCCGTTACCATGTCATTTTTTACCCCTTTTCCAACGGAACATTTAAGCCATGTTTTATTTGTTTCATAGAGGTTATGGTGTTTTGATCCCTGTTACGTTTTACCTCGAGATTACCCTGTACACTTTGTACCTGGTCGATTCAATACGGGCACTAAACAAGAAATTGTCTCCTGCATTGCAAACTTTATTTCAGTAACACAACAAATTAATTTGGTTGTTCAGAACTGCCCTTGGACAATTGCCAGCTGACGATTACAAAATTGTAGTTAGAGAAGACAAAACATCTGTCAGCCAAAACGAATAACAAAAAAATATTGTGTATCAAAAATCACTTTAATAAACGGAATTAAAACACAAGCACTTTTTTTGAGTGGCATTGCAATGTGTGACAGGTACTTGCTAGTGACTAATAACTAGGGACAAATTTATATGGTGAATTGCGATAAAGTCGAAATAACACTGAAAAGCATGTTGAAATAACAGTATAACACTGAAATGCAAGTTAAGGTAAGTGCACCGGTACTCGTCACTGCTCCAATGGTCGTCACTAGCAACTTCAAATGTAAATAATAGAGAAGTAGCTCAATATATCGCCAACTTAAATATTGACAAAAATTTGGTCGACGTTCTAGCTGAAATTACCACAATAGTTTTCGGAACAAACACTATTTTCAATCAAAAAAAGTCCGTGCATCAAAAGTTCGTAGAGCAGTGAAGATAAATAGGGGAATTCCTATACTAAAACACTAAGGACGTTAGTGCACATTTTTACTTCTAATTCTGTAATTTTTCATGTTTATTCGTGATGTTTTGTGCTGAATGTGTTAGTTAAATGTTCTTGAAGAGGTGAAAGTGTTTATTTAAAAAAATTCGTTTTCTTTGTATGATTTAGTTAGGGTGACGAAAACTGGATCAATAAAAACCTTGTATTGCTAGTGTTCGTCATACCTGACGAGCACTGGTACATTTAATATTTTATTTAAAGTTGTGCTAAGTTACACCCTAAAGTTCTTAAATAATATTGGTTCTTTGTTGTTAATAGACAAAGTACGTTATTATGATCAGATCTAGTAGTCGTCACCTATGACGACTTCCGATGCATGTGTATGACGACTTCTGGGTCGGAAATTACTTTACTTTATTGATTGCAAAAATTGTGTAGGCATTGTTGTTTACATTAATTTAGGGGTCATTCGATATATATTTTGACATTAATAAGTAAACTAAACATTGTAATGTGTCTCGTTCTTTAATTACAGGGCAAAATGCCAAAACGGAAAATACTGTTGTATGAAGAGTCAGCCATGGAAGCTGCTCTTAAAGATGTAGCGAATGGTATGACTATAAAATGAGCAGCGGAAAAAAATAGTGTGCCAAGGAACACATTGTCCGATAAACACAAAGGCAAATCGCCCTTGGGTAGGAAGATGGGCGGGCCCTGATTCATTTTTATATTTTACTTGTGATACCGCATAACATGCTATGTTATGTTGCAGCAACGAATTGAGTCGTATTGCGTACGCGTACAGTATGACGTCGCGTAAATAATAATAAATAGAATATAAACAATTAACAATATTTGATAATTAAACAGTTTTTGTTAACCAAGAAACAATTAAATCTCATTAGAGCGGCTTTATTATATCTCTTTTAAGATAAGAACAAAAAAAAACGTGAAAATACGCGATAGTGAAAAACAAAAACATACATATTTATAATTTGTAAAAAAATACTTTGTTACGTTGTTTCTGTTCCAATCTCAAACTTTGTCTACACACATAATACCTTTAATAAACAGTAAAAAAACTTAGACGAGGAATTTCCAAATTATACTTTATTAATAAACAAACATCGTTCTTTGTATCGTAAATTCATTGAATATGCGCGCGCATGCGTAAAATATACGAGAAATGCGAGTAACAAAATGCAGCCGTGTGTAACGTTTCGTTACTCGTTACTAGACGGCACACCCGTTACTCAGTAACGAATACATTCGGTTTGCTACAGCTCTATGTGCTGTCCCTCTTTGTTCCGTGAGTGCTGTAAGTAAATTCAAAATTTAATGAGGATTATTCATTATATTACTGAACGATCTTTATGAAATGCCATTTTGATGTTTAAAATATAGTACCAAATAAAATTTGAAGCCCAAATAGTACAATACTATCATTCTGGATCCATGAATTAAAACTAATGCAGCCGAAATCGCACATGACGACTACTGGCACAAACATGTGACGAACACCGGCAAACACGAAAATTTGCATGACGACTACTGGCTCGAAATCACACTTTTTTCAAAATTATAAATCTACAAAAATAATTTGTGTTTATCGAAGAGTGTTGGATAGCATTGTAGAGTAAAGTTTGAGGTTAAAAACAAACATGTAGGGGCAGTAATACACCTACAAGGTTATGTACACAATTTTTTTTTATAAAACTCTTCTTAGCATGACGACTACTGGTACATCTACCTCAATACACAATATAATACCCAAACACATGTTAAATCATGGAATAAAGTAGCATTTAACACTTTATCAAATCATAAAAAAATATATTTTAGATGTCTGAAATTCAAGGAATGTCATTTCTAGAAAAAAAATTGGTTGTCTGTAAAGTCAGTTTACGGACAATAGTTTGTGACGTCGTAACAAAACATTGATAAAATGATTGCATACTTTTATGAATAAAATTGAATCATTTTTTTGAATTATCACTATTTTGTATGGATACAAAGGAGTGAAATGAAATCTACAATTTAATTGATAAATTTACTTTTATTTGCACTCATTAATACAAATATGTTTATTAATTTTACAAACAGATTATTTTAACTATAACTTTTATACAAAGGAGTGAAATGAAATCTACAATTTAATTGATAAATTTACTTTAATGTGCACTCATTAATACAAATATGTTTATTACTTTAACGAAGAGATTATTTTAACTATAATTTTATACATGTTTGCTATTTAACTTAATCCAATCTGTGTTATTCTATTAAGGATAGGACGATGATAGGAAAAGTATGAAACGAATGGGAGTGTTTCAAGTTTAATGTTCCTCGAAAAAGTCAAATCGATGGTTGTTCCAATCGAGTGGAAGAGAGATATTTGCACCATGGACTCTGCAGCAATGCTAGGAAGAACGGGTGAGCAAAGAGCAATGAAAATGTTACATTGAAATGCATGAAAACAGAATCACGCCACGGACTCGTTCGCAATGCTAGGAGGTTCAGTTAGCAAAGAGCAATATAAAATGAGCGTAATGGGACAATGTGCGTAATGGGACACTTTTTCGTGCGTGCAGCCGGCGTTCATCTATTTATTAGATGTTGTCACGTCAAAAAAAATAGTACGTAAGTGCATGGATCAGAAAAATTAATTTAATTTGTTTTATTGTGCAGCTCTTATTGAATCACTTTTAAACCACAAATTCTTGCTAATTTATATTTATTGTTCTGAACGTATCTATTTTCGACCAATTTATTACAGATTATTTTATCGTAAAAATGCAGCATATTAATTTTTTTACCAATCTTTTGGTGGTGTAAGTATTACAGAACAACTTTTATAAAAATAAAAAAAACATAAATGCCGAATCTTCTGTTTAAAAAACAAAATTGGACTAAAAATAAAACCATAAAATCTTGTCTTTATGTATAATATAAAGCATTATAATTTTGTTTAACAGATAACTATGAAAATTCTTTATTGATTGGTATATGCTGATGCTGCAGGAATGTATGCTAGATATAATTAACAAATAAAACTTGCATTTATCAAGAACACCACTGAGGTGGTGGAAGTAGTATAAAAATATAAATTTAAAAAAATCAACTATTTTTCAGGTCTTGTTGATCATTAAACAGTAAGGGGAAAAGAAAAGAATATGTAGTTAGTAAATAACAAGTCGTTATCTCATGATTTGTCTGTTACCTTTTAATAACCTAAGGTTTGAAAAATGTGATAAGTTTATTAGAGAAATAACAGTACGGTTGTTTTAAGTAAGTTATTTTAAAAAACTTAAGAAAGAGAATATATTTTGGGACTTATGAACTATTGAATCTAGCCAGTTACAGAAAAATTTGTATTTAAAAAGGTTTTAGTACATAGTATGAAGCAATAAAAGGAAATAAAACAAGAATTTGTGGTTGAAATATTTCTGTTACTAATTATCATTCAAAAATTTTTTCAGTAATGCAGAAACTGTGTTTAATGCGACCCTGGCATGAATTTCATTGACACAATACTGAAGTGTTTCTGTAACTTTGTTTTGTATTTTAGATTGTAAACGGGTTCGGAATTATTTTATAAATTGGTTGTTCTGCTTTGTTTCTAGAGATGCATGTAAATCACTTGGCACCGCTAAACGAGGATGAAATAAACAGACTACTTGGCATGGTCGTTGACGTTGAGAACATTTTCATGAGCATGCATCGAGAAGAAGACTGCGACACAAAGAGAGTGTATTATTACCTCTTCAAGGTGTGTATTTTTCATTACCTTTCTAAACATTTTAAATTATTCAGGGTTCGTACAGCTCCTTAATATTGTTAAAAAGTCCTTAATTTGTCTATAATTGAATAAGGGCCCTTAAAAGTCCTTAAATTTCATTGAGAATTCTCAAAATGCTAATAAAGATATAGCGTGTAAGCAGTGGATAAATGCAGGTATTTTAATGTTATCTTGATTTAGACTTTGCAGAAAATAATACTTTGTGCATATGCAGTACAATTGATAAATCTTGGGCCACGTGATCAGATTTTATATGTATAGAAAAATCTTAAATTTGTTTTTTGTATTTTGTATTTCACCTTTAACTAAAAAGGTGTATAACTGTTGTAATTTGAACTCGTAAATTAAATGTAATTACAATTAGTGATCATATTAGGGCTACAAATTTCAGATAGACTCTATTCTTGGGTTGGATATATGTTTCAGTGTTAATTATGGACAATCTGCAAGAATTTAACCAATCAATAAAATTTATTTATTTTTTTTTGCATTAACCATCTAACATTGTTATTTTCTTGAGGGTTTTGAGATATTATGTATAGTTTTATTCCTCTTGTTTGTAATGAAAGCAATGAAGTAAAGGCGTCCTAAAAACTCCTTAATTCTCGATTGCACTAGCAGAAAGGAACCATTGCATTATTATCATAAATACACTTGTATTTTATGTTTTAGGTTCTGAGGAAGTGTATTTTAACCATGACCTATCCAAAAATAGAAGGTCCATTGGGACAGCCTCCATTTGAAAGGCCAAACATTGCAAAAGGAGTTCTAAACTTTGTCCTGTACAAATTCGGGCATCTAGCGCAAAGGGTGAGTATATTGTACATTGACATTTTTTGACTGTTGTAGATAGGAATATAAATAATATTGTTGTAAATTATAATTTAATGAGATTAGTGTGCGGTTTTAATGCAGGAATTGATAGTATTATAAATCATAATAATTGGCATAGGTATAAAGGATTAATAAAAATTAGTAATCTATTTTCTGTTATGTGATTCTCATTAGTATATGTTGGAATAGTAAAGGCCCTGCTAAAATGGGACGTTCCTTGGCTGTGCTGCTATGTGCGGTTATGCTGTAATTGAGATGGCCAGCTTTTATCTCGGGGCTGGCAGATATTCATCATCTTTTGTGACACATATCAATCAGATTTGTACTTTTTGGATGTATGCTCAATTGATAGTGTATTTCCTAGTAATTGAGGTTAAAACATTCCTAAATAATAGTATATTTCATAAACACAATAAATATTTACTGAAAATAAATTTAGTAGTTGTTTATGTCATGGAAAATTTTTGGTCCTACTTGTCTTTAACAATTTGTGTTGTATTAGGTCAAAAACATAACAAATGTCAACATATGTTTTTGACTTTTTGTTTATGATTAGCACTGGCTGAAAAGTGCAAGAACATAAACAATCCTAAGTTTTTGTGGGGCTTGTCCCACATTTAGTTAGTCCTGCATTTAGTTATTTCTTATAATCACTTAGTACTTCTTCATTTCAAAATTATAGAACCATGTTGTCCAAGCGCGTCGCAGCGTCAACGAGTTAGGACCATTACGACATCAGCAGCAGCAGCACAAGAGCGGCAGTTGTCACCGACCCAGAGTTGCAGGGACTTAACAGTAGATTTGTGCCAACGTTACTTGGAAGGCCTTAACAGTAGATTTGTGCCAACTTACTTGGAAGACAATTTTTTTTTTCTATGAAGAATATTCCTACAATGTTTGCCAATACTTGTGTTAGTTTCGTAACTTTGTTTACTTAAATTCTTTATGAAATAATTATTATAGGAATTTTTTAGAGTTTATAAACTGCCTCTCATATGATGTCAATCTGTGTAGTTTGGTATGACTTCTTTTGTGTTTCAGTCATGGGTAACCATTATAATTTAATAATTTTGCATGAATTAAAACAATTATGTTTCACATGGTTGGACTAAACATACTACTATGTAATAACTCAAGGTTTATCCTTCAAAATTACAAAAAAATATCAATTAGTTTTGAGTACCTATTGTACAATATTTCTACTTTGTTAACTAAAAATTTAAAGAAATAATTGTGTTTTGGATTTTGAATTATTTAGTTATCATTTCTTAAATTTTGTAAAGAAATTATTCCTTTGAAGTATGTTGGGGTTTTTATAGTTAATTTAATAGTTGATGTTTTTTTTTGTTAATGCAGATAATAGTTATATTAGTTATGTATTATGTGCCTGGTGAATTCGAGCAACATGGGCTGTATTAATAAATTGATTTTGAATGTCTCAGTAGATTTAAAACAATTAGTACTAGCCAAATATCAACTAACCAAGCTAATTACAACTAACTGTGGAAATTAGTTTAATTTCATTTCATTTGTGAAAATACATTATGTTTATTTCAAATATTTAAGAGGGATTTTTTCATAATCGTATCAGCGACAATATTCTTTTAAGAATTTTCATATTCCTAAAAAAAAAAAAATCATCAACCCATGAAAAGAATGTTATAATTTAAAAACATTCTGTTTTTAACTGTGTGCATCACATTTTAATTTATAGACAGTCAAAATTGTGTTTAGGTAACAACTAACAATTAAAATAAGAATAGCTGAAACAAAACTAAGTATCATTTTCTCTGTGAATGTAAAATGGCCTGATCACTGAATGTAATGTAATTAATCATTACATTTTAAATAAACAAAATAAATTAATTAATTTTGAGCTTGTCATCCCCACACAAGGATTTCCAAACAATGCAAGACTTGGCGAAGATGTTCCTCCATTGCCTGAACCATTGGAATTTCGAAACACCAAGTGCTAGATGCCAAGTGTCATCTGCGGAAGAAGTTTCAGCCTACAAGATTAACTACACTAGGTAATTCGTTATATATTATATCATAATGAACTTTACATACAAATTTTCTGTTTTATATTTTGTTTTGATAGTGTAAGAAGAATTTGAAATTCTAATCCCCTGTGAAAAATATTGTGTAGTTAAATTTACTTGTTTCATTGTATCATTAAAAATTCCTCCTGCATAGGTCTAGCTATAAGTGACCTGGTAGGGTTAACTGGTTAACTCAGTCATAGATATAATAACAACGTTTAGTTGGTCCGTCATGGTATGGATGGATTTTTTTTTTTAATTCTTTCACATAAAATGACATATGACATAAAATGAAAAGAAGTTTTAAAATTTTCAAACATTTTAAAAATTTTCCTGTTCACTGGAAAATATGGTATAGTTTTTTATTTCATTATTTTGTTTTGTATTAGTTCATTAGTATATTTTTAGCTGTTTATATTTTGTGCTTGTTCATTTTATTTAGTGTTTTAGAATTACTGTATTTTAGTTGTTTAGTTGTTAGGTTTCATATTAATAAAATTAATGTAACTTGATATTTCTGCAGTAGGAAAAATGGTTATGTGTAATTTTGACATAAATAAATGTGTAAAGTTAGTAATGATAAGCAGGATGTGTGTGTGTGTGTGTTTGATGCAGGTGGCTGGTGTTCTGCCATGTGCCTGCGTTCTGCAACTCGCTGCCCCACTTCGACACCACCCTCGTGTTCGGGCGTACGCTGCTGCGGGCGGTGTTCCGCTCCGTGTACACGCAGCTGATGGACAAGTGCCACAGCGAGAGGGACCGCATGCCGCCCGAGAAGAGGGTCCTCGTGCTCACCCACTTCCCCAAGTACGCACACTCTGCATCCCTCGCTTTCCCCGATCGCCCAGGGCGGTCTACAGACGTGCTAGAGACTAGCACCTCATGGAGCATTCCCATCCTGGTACATCCCCAAGTAAACACACTCTGCGTCCCTCGCTTTGCCAATCGCACAGGGCGGTCTACAGACGTGCTAGAGACTAGCACCTCATGGAGCATTCCCATCCTGGTACATCCCCAAGTAAACACACTCTGCGTCCCTCTCGCTTTCCCGATCGCACAGGGCGGTCTACAGACGTGCTAGAGACTAGCACCTCATGGAGCATTCCCATCCCGGTACATCCCCAAGTAAACACACTCTGCGTCCCTCGCTTTCCCGATCGCACAGGCGGTCTACAGACGTGCTAGAGACTAGCACCTTGAAGCATTCCCATCCCGGTACATCCCCAAGTAAACACACTCTGCGTCCCTCTCGCTTTCCCGATCGCACAGGCGGTCTACAGACGTGCTAGAGACTAGCACCTCATGGAGCATTCCCATCCCGGTACATCCCCAAGTAAACACGCTCTGCGTCCCTCGCTTTCCCGATCGCACAGGGCGGTCTACAGACGTGCTAGAGACTAGCACCTTGAAGCATTCCCATCCCGGTACATCCCCAAGTAAACACACTCTGCGTCCCTCGCTTTGCCAATCGCACAGGGCGGTCTACAGACGTGCTAATTCCCATCCCGGTACATCTCCAAGTAAACACAATCTGTGCCTCTCGCTTTCCCGATCGCACAGGGCGGTCTACAGACGTGCTAGACACTAGCACCTCATGGATGGAGACAAGATTGTGTGGTGAATTGCGATAAAACCGAAATAACACCAAAAAGCAACTCAATACCCCATATTACACAGAAATGCAAGTTGATACACCAAAAAGCACCGAATTGTAATTAAAATCATGAAACTAATCAGCATTTCCAATCAAAACTCCCTCTAATGACAAATATCAAATACGTTACTTTTTAAGTATTAAATTAATTTAAAGTAATTTATTTAGCATAAAGATTGTACTACATTTTATGCAAAATAATAGGAAAAAGTTTACTTCTTTTTAATTTTGATAATTTTTATCAGTTACTCATTGTTAAATTACAACATTATTAGTTTTTCAAACACAAAAATATGTACTAAACAGATTTATTTAATTTGTTCCAAAAGTTAGACATGCTTATAACAAATCATTATAACGTAAAAATGCAGCTTGTAGCAGTCAAAATGACACTGTTTTGGAGAAATTATTTTCATGGAACATTGTCATAATTTGTTTTAGTAAAAATATTTTTAAAAAATCCAATAACACTGACATTTCCTGTTTTAAAAACAAAATTTGGTCTGAAAAAGAAAAACAATAAAATCTTGTCTCTCTTCATGGAGCATTCGCATCCCGGTACATCCCAAGTACGCACACTCTGTGCCGCTCGCTTTCCTGATTGCACAGGGTGTTCTCAAGATGTGCTAACACCAGTTGCATCCTGATTGAGTCCCTGGGGGTTCCCGGAAATCACTCCGTGCGTTGTTCCTTACAGTAGTGTCATAGCTGAATCCTTCCCTGGTGCCCCTGTATTGTAAGGTGTGTAACCATCTGTGATGATCTAGTTATCACCAGACTAGGAAAAATAAATATTTCTCAGCTATCAACATAATTGAGAGAGTGAAAGATAACCTAGCGGCAAGATGTCACAACAGTAGTATTTTATAAATAAACAGTTAAATCATTATCACCTGATGGCAATTTTTTAACAGCTATCAAAATCTTCAAAGCACTGAAGGTATGTTTTTCACCGTATACATGTATGTATAATGATATAAATGTTTTTCTAATAGAAAATAAAGTTTTTTCACACCATTCATTGGTATCTAAAATTTTAAATTGGATACAACTTCTGTCATCAGTGGTCATTTGGACTCCTGTGACAACAACCCAAGTTTTTCGTACCAAAATCGTGTAGTTTTCTGGTATTTTTTGTAGTGTATGGAAATTTGGAAAAACTTTTCATGGACCTGAAAAGTAAGTGATAGCAATTGAGGGTATGTTGTTGTGTTCAAATGTTCTGTAACCTAGTTTGAAAAGCTTTCGATTCAGATGTCATTCACTTTAATCTATTTGTTTACAATGTTGTTAATTTTTTATGATAAATAGGAGAATATAATAAGGAGAATAGTGAGAAAAATTTATGTCATTAGTGGCTGATTTTTTTTTTAATAAATATAATTTAAAAGTACTAAATGATTAAATATTGTTTTGGTGAATCAGGAAAATATGAAATAATAGTCATTCAGGAAACATTTTTTTGACAGTTTTAGTAAATGGACAAAATTATACAGATATAATTTCTATCACTTTCTTATAGGCTGGTTAGATGTGAAATATTTGTGATATTTTTATTATGATGAATGTGAGCAAAAGATGGTTTTAAGACAGTAGCTAGTAGTTTTCTCTATCATGATATGCCCCTCTAAACTGATTCAGGTAACAATTATTTTTCTATATATTTTTTTTATAATATTGAAATACAGGTATCTAACAGTTCTACATGTCAACATTGTGGTGGTTGTGATGCTCTTGAAGGTTCTTGTGTGCGCTGGAGGATGAAATCTACGCCACGAACTCGCCCATTTGGGACCCCGAGTTCAAGCAGGTGCCTCCGAGCGCGCTGCACCCCGCGGCGGAGTCCAAGACCCCTGCGGCGGCGAAGCGCGGCGAGTTCGAGAAGATCACCGTGCACTCTGGAGACAAGGACGCCTTCACCACAATCAACCTCAGCCCAGGGTTCGGCAAGAAGCAAGTGGGACTGTCCTCAAGGTTTGCGCTCTTTTTTTTTTTTTTTTTTCAGTTGGCGTGGCTTGTGTGTTTTTTCAGCACCTAGTTTGGTGCATCTAGTCCCTGATGTTTCGGCACTACTTTGCAGTCACCCTCAGCATGCTGGCTGAGGTACAAGAGTTTGTTTGATGTTACGTATCACGGGGTTTTGGAAAAAAGTATGCTAATTCTAATTTCTGAAATTGGGTGTTCTGTTATTACCAGTGGCGAGGCGTGAGGTTAACATGAGGGAAAGCAACAACTCAATTCACCCAAAAACCTGGGGGGGAGGGGGGGGTCCGGGGGCCCTCCCCCGGGAAAATATGGATTTCAAGGTACAAAAGGGTGCTATTTAAGTAGTTTTCTTAACTGAACATTGACTATTCCACAAGTAGAAAAATTGACATTTTTATTTTTAAATTATAAACTATTTTTGAAAAATAATAATGTTTTGCATACATTATTCTGATAATAAAATACCTAATCTACATTATTTATATATGTACTAAGTGGGAGTGTAGTATCATCGATATCTGGTACAAAATATATAAACAGACAACACATGGCAAAATAAGTACTTAAAATAAAGAGAAGAAGCTCATAAAAATTTACTAGAATAGTAAAAATTAAATGTTGGTATTTTTTGCACGAACACAAAAGAAACTATCTTCATACGTGATCAGAATCTCTGTTAACTGGTACGTGGTTATTCACAGTCACTCCAGCGAGATTGCAACTCTCGAGCTGAGATCCCGTATCCGCCACCCACGGGACGCGGTCGGTAGCACTGCAAGGCCGCCTCCCGTACGCCCACAAATCCCTCACGCACTGCCAGCCATTGGTTACCCAATAGGGCGCAGGGAACTCCCAGCCAACAGCCCGCGAGAGAGATGCGCGCGCCCCGAGAGACGACCGCCGACTGAAACGCCACATCGCCACCTGCCCTGCCGAACTGTAGCGGACATAGCCGAAGCAGTCGGCGGAAAAATTCCACCGTCTGCTTCGGCCATGTTCACTTCAGTTCGGCAAGAAAGCGCTACCTTCGTAGCTTCTACCACATGTTTTTACAGCCAATCCCCTCCTCGAACCTTTGTACCATGCCACCCCCCTTCCGAAAGGAAACTAATGCGGCAGCCTTCCCGCTGAAAGCGGTCCTACCAGCGCTTCTAAACCTAGCAACGCTTCTAAAACAGCATGTTTTGTGTGTCAACGACTTCTTTTCTTATAGCGCACAGCGCACAGTATTGGGTCCCAAGAAGATGATGTAAAAAATACATACACCTAACTGCACGAGCCAAAGTAAAATACTATTCTGAATAAAATATTTATTTAAAAAAATGCATTGTCTGGAAACTGCCTGGGCAAGCACTGCTTGCCTTGCTTGCCCTGACGAGACGCCACTGGTTATTACCAAGGCGAAGAGACAGGTTTCTGTGTCCATATGAAGTCTGGAAGTTCAAAGCATATTTCTAATGGGTGTTTCAAACATTAAAATTCTTTTGGCAGATACGATTTTGTCTCATTGTTGACATCAAAAAACTTGTTTCATGTTTCTGTTGGTTATCAAACTTTTCCAGTAACCAAACAATGTATACTCTGCCTGGGTGGGGCGTGCTTCCTAATTCTTGAGCTGTTGGCCGATCAAGAGCCTGATTGGTTGGGAGGAATGGCCAATCAGGAAGGAGGGAGCAACTGTGATGCATTGTGAGCTGAATCCTCGGATTGTGTACACACAGCTACTATGTATGGTGTGCGGACAGAAACAGAATTTTTTTCCCCTTATAAACAGTTATTATTTTCGACTGGAAAAATTTCAAATACCAAATTAAAGTAATGATATCACAATCAGTAGGGAGTGAGAAGGAATAAAAGGTTTTCCATTAACATAATTAGTTCATCATTAAGTTGTAATTAAAACAATAACTACGTTTGTGAAGTTGCTACCGCAATGGGGGTTTAAGTGTTTCTCGAAGTTTAGGGCGCCACCACATGTATAATGGGCATGTGGACCCGGCTACTCTGTTCTCAGGGCCGTGACGTAGCCCGTGTATGGCGAGGCCCGTTTCCCCCTGTATCACTCAAAACCTCCGAAATACGATGACAGGTGCATGAAGCTCCTTCCTCTCGCAGCGCTCACGACTCACTGCCCGTTCGTCCTCGCTCGGCAACTCTCGGGAGCGGAGCACTGACGTCACATTGGCGGGCGCGAGCCGACACACGCACGCGCACACACACACACTTCGGCGGGCGGTCGTAGAGGGTGGTGGGGGAAGGAGGGGGCTCGCAGCGTGTAAGGGGAGAGGTGGTGGCACATCGGGCTCAGAAGGGTGCAGCCCGGGACGGTGTCAATTGCCATCCCCCCCTAAAGTAGGTCGATATGACAACAGCTCGCGCTGGCAGCTGGGTGGGTGTTTACTTCTGCTTTCCGGCGCTGCTCGTGGCTCGTGTCCCTCGTACCATACAACAGCTCGGGTCCTGTGGGGCCCGACAGGGGCGTAAGTTGTACCCGGAAGTCAGCTCTGGCACCCCTTCTCCTGGGGTTTTTGTTTCGGTTTTGGCGGATTCCTCTACCGTTAGTCTGAATTCTGAGTCCTGTATGGAGTAGTGGAAAGGCCATAGCATCTCGTCGTGGTCAGGCGTTCTGGACCGTTCGTCCTCATCGTCCGGTGTCCAGACTAAAGGTAATGGTGTGTCCTCAGGGAACCCATGGAAGGGCGTGTCTTCTGCCTCTGACCCCACGAATAACCGCCTAGCGGACGCGGTCGCGCGCGGAGCGGTGATCGGTGACTGCGTCCCCCTTTCCGGGAATCCTTGGAAATCTGGTTCCTGACTGCCTGTGGAGGTGGACGCTTCTGGGCCTGCATGTCGCTGACCCGCTGTGTTTGTTGGGGTCGCTGGTTCACTTCCCGCCGCGCTGTCTCGTTCCGCTTCATACTCTGTGCGACTCGCACATCGTCCCGGTGATATTTCGCAGTACGCCCACTCAGTAACTTTATTATGACCGCAGTGGGTCCTAGCACTCGTACCACAGGAACAGGCACGGTCCACCTGGGCGATGTGCAGCGCGCACGAATCCTTTAAGGTCGTTCAACTCCGCGCCTGGTGGTAGGGTGGGGGGTTGGCACGTGTTCGTGATGGCGCACAGTGCCGCTGCTTGCCCGCCGGTGTGCCTATGTGTCGGCATGCCACTTGTAGGTGGTAACAGCTCGTCCCAGTCCATGTCGTCCCGCGCCTCCACGCTGTCATCCGGGTGACGTGATAATTCGTCGTTTAAGTCATTTTGTTTCCCGGCGACGTGTTCAATGGTAAAATCCAGCGCTTGTAACGTCATGGCCCACTGCGTCAGCTTCGACCGCCGTCCCTGCATCGTAGCCAGCCATTTCAAGCATTGGCTGTCTGTTCGCAGTATGAAGTGCTGCCCCTCCAGGTGCGGCCGATACCTCCTGAGGGCCTACACTACGCCCAGACATTCCCGCTCATTTACGCTGTACCGTCGTTACACGTCCCCAAATTTTGCGCTGGCATACTCGATGACGCGAGGCTCGCCTGCGTCTCCCAGCTGTAACAAGATGGCCCCTATCCCCTCCTGGCTAGCATCCGTTTGCACGATTATCTGCTTCTCCGGGTCCAGGCGTGCCAGCAAATGACATTGTTGGAATCTGTGCTTCAGTTCCTCGAACGCCATTTGTATGTCCGCGGTCCATCAGTACGGCTTCTTCGGCGACAGTTGTGCGGTTAGAGGCGCGGCGACTACAGCGAACTCTGGTATGAACGCGCGCAACCAATTGGCCTGTCCAATAAACCATTGCAGTTTTTTACGAGTGGATGGCACGGGTTTATTGACAATGACAGACAGTTGTTGTGTCGTCGGGCGGTTCCCCTCAGCATTCACTACCAGGCCTAGGAAATTCAGCTCTGTTGTTCCCAAGTGGCATTTTTCTGGGTTGCATATAAGTCCGTGAGCGGCTAAGCGTTCCAAAATTAGCGTGAGGTGGTGCGCATGTTCGACCCACGTCTGTGTCCAAATAATGATGTCGTCAAGATATGCAGCGGCAAACCTGCCAGCATAGTCTCCTAACACGCGCGTCATCATATTTTGGAAAGTGGCCGCCGCATCTTGCAACCCAAAGGGCATGGCGCAAAACTGGAAACGTCGGCCGTCTGGTGTTGTAAAGGCGGTTTTCGGCCGGTCTTCCGGCCAGTAACCTGATTTTAGATCCAATGAGGAAAAGATTCTTGCATTGCCGAGTCCCGCGATTGTGTCCGCTATGTTTAAGAGGGGCGGGGGCGCGTTTATTGTAACTTTGTTAATGGGCTTGAATTTAATGCCGAAACGTAATGTCCCATTGTTCTTTTCTGCCAGCACCACTTGAAAATTGTACGGACTCTCATTGGGTACGATAATCCATCCCTCAACATTCCTTTCACTTGGTTTAGTTTGGTTTGCTTGCCCATGTGTCCATAGCTGCCCGGGGGTATGAACATAGGGACTTGAGGGTGGGTGGGCATAGTGTGCTCGGTGACAGTCGTACGTCTCAACGGGTCTGCAGTTGCGAACACTTCACTACGGGGTGCAATAACACTCTGGATGGTGGCTTGGTGCTCGCGGGGCACACCATGTATGAAGTCGTCGAGACTAACCTGGTGTTTGATTGTGGGGCGGTGAGCGCCCGAGGCCGTACGCCGTTCGACGGCCCTGGTTGCCGATGTGTACACGGCCTCCGCGTACCTCCATCGTGGCGTTCTGGTCATGCAGCCACGGCTGCCCCAGGATCAAGTCATCCCGAAGGTCCTCGACTACCAGGGCGGTCGTGCTCGAGCTGTAGTCCCGGACCTCCACCAACAGCGTCGCGACGCCCAGGGTCTGGCAGGCGTCCCCAGTGGTGGCGAGCTGTAGGCGGCCCGGGTGGGATTCGAAGCCCGTCCCCTCGGCGAAACGTGCGGTGATGCAGCTATGGCTGGCGGCCCATTTACTACCACTGGTTTGCGCAGCAGTTCACCTCCCTCTGCGCCCACATGCCCCAGACTCGGTGCCGCTGCGGTTGTTGTTGCTCTGGTTGTTGTTGTTGTTGTTGTTGTTATTGTTGCGTCTTCTCCGGTGTTGCCAGACTGCCCAGCGGTGACACGGTGATTTAGCGCGCCGCCCCCGGCTGTCCGTTTCCCGCCCTGTTGTCTCGCTCGGGCGCCGGCAGGTATCTGTTTCTCACCAGTGCCAGTGATATGTGCCGTTGGAACACGTGTGGCATTGCGGTGGCGGTCTCACGCCTGCGCCACGCCGGTGGTGAGCGTTTCTGCCGACGTACAGTGCTGCCGAAGGCCCAATGTGCGGCCAAAAGTAGAAAAAAAGTTTCGAGTTAGGGTTTTTTTCATCATTGTGTTGGCTAAAGGGATCCCCTAAGAAACGAAAACTGTTCCCAGCAACGATCCTTTCCCAAAAATCCCCTCCACAATGTCAGTCGGAATGTGGCCTTCGTCCGAGCGGTACGTTGTGGTGGATACAGAGGGGACAGTGGATGCTTTCGTTATGTGTGTGTGAAAGTTTTTGAGATAAAGAAAATCAAGCGGAACAAAATGGAGTCAACATCTGAAGGTTAGTTAAATATGTGAAAAAATTTCTAGTATTCAACTGTTAAATAGAAAATTATTAGAAATAGAAATATAAGTGCAGGTTTATTTTTTTTTATTAAGAAAATTTGAATTGTTGGATAAAAAAGTAATAGATTGCCGTAAAATGCTGTTTTAATTTATTTGGAGGTTATACATAAAAGTATTATCTACTGAATAAAACAAAATACAGCTGCCTTTACCTGCATATTGAATTTGTATGCATTTTTTTCATAAATGAAGTAGGATATTCGGTTCAAGTGTTAATAATAAATGAAAGAAATAAAGCATACAAATAAAAAACATTTAGAGAAAAAAGAAAGACAGAAATATATATGTACTAGCTTATATCCCACAGCTTAGATATGGGTTTTTATTTTACTTTATCGGCATATTTTCAATAAAATTTTTATACCAATCAATTTACACTTTTGACAAACAACATTTTTTTTTGGTTAAATTTTAGAGGGGAAAAACGAACAAATCTTTAAGGTAAAAAACAACTCAAACAATCAATTGAGAGTTGTTGATTTTTCTACTCTTATTAATTTTATTTTATTTACTAGTAATTATTATTATTTGACATATATCTCAATATTATGATGGCAAATCAAACTTAAAATTAGCTTATAATTCAAGTATAGTTGTATTGTTAATAGTTATAACCTAACAAAGGTAAACATGTCTACAGCTTTATATATTAGTATAGATAATATAATATAGAAAGCAAAAAGAATAGGTAGAGAGAGAGAAAGAAAGAGGGGGAGGAGATATATGCAAGTAACAGGGGATTACTGATACAGCAAGATAATCGTCTCTACAAAGTGAATGTAACTAAATATCAATTAACTTAAAATATTGGATTATGATTTGTTGTATAAATTTTTAAGTTACCAATTTCATCTGAGGTAAGTTATTCACATATGTTCCATGACTATCATATAACACTGCTATTTGTTTTTTAGGTTTTAGTACTTCGACTCAATGTGGCTTTACGAGACTGCACTTTTTTAATATCATAAAAAATATTTTAAAAGATTATATTAAAAATATTTATGCTAGAACTGAAAATTTTTTGTCAGAAGAACAAGATTCAGAATACCTTTTATCAGAAGACAATAAAGGGATGATATCAGATTTGGTGTTCAAGATGAAAACAAGATGGAATTCAAGTAGCAGAACAGAGGATATTTTCAAGAAAAAAAAAATCATGATTGGTTACAGAAATCTGTTGAACTAAAGAAAAAAAGCAAAGATTTAGAAGAAGAAAAATCTGATGGAAAGAAACCTAATTCAGGTCGGCCACAACTCAGTTTTTCAGAGTCTTCTGCACGAAGTAAACACAGGAAAACAGAAGATTTACGAACGACAATATCGACTGAAGCACTCATTTATTCAGCAACAAGTAAATTGAGGTCCGAAGGAAAAAGTGATTTTACAGAAGTGGTGCGCGATATCTCAGAAGGTAGACCTACTAAAGCTACACAGTATAGAAGATCTTTGGACTCCGCAAATACTAATCTACCTTTCACAAATGATGAAGCTTTATCATTATTTATAGAACTTGGTTTATCACAGAGTAAATATCAGCAGCTACGAAATGCTCATCTGCAGAAAAAGTCAAAGATGATTCCATCATATAAACAGCTACAGGAAGCAAAATCAAAATGTTATCCAGTTTCAGATTTTTTTAACACTGAAAATGAATTAGAAGTGAAATTGCAACCTCTATTAAATCACACAATTGAATGCATTATTCTTAATCAAATGGAAGTTATACAAACTTTATCAGAGAAAAAACTGGAAACTTTAACTCTAATTGGTAAGTGGGGCTGCGATGGTAGTTCAGGGCACAGTGAATATAAGCAAAATCTCAACGAAAAAAGTAGTAGTGTTTTTTTACCTCTTATGTCCCATTGCAACTTGTACACGTAGACACTTTGACAAAGGAAACTACTGTCGTCTGGAAAAATCCAAAACCATCACCAAGATTTTGTCGACCCATTAAAATTGAATGTGCAAAAGAATCAGTGGATTTAAAAAAAAAAAAAAAAAAAAACTGATTATGTAGAAAAGCAAATAAAAAATTTAAATCCATTCGAAACTACTATTAACGGAGAAAAGGTTTGTGTTAAATATATTTTGACATTGACAATGATAGATACTAAAGTATGCAATTCATTGTCAGATACAAATTCTGCAATGCGTTGTTATCTATGCAATTGTACATCTAAGAGTTTTAACTATATAGATAAAATGTTAAACCAGGAAATTGTTACAGATCACTTAAAATTTGGTCTATCATCTTTACTTTGTAAATGTTGAATTTCAGTGTATCTTATGTAGTCTTTTTATGCATATTATATTACAGTTAAAAACTCTTAATGTGTTTATTACGATGACAATGAAAAATTTTTCTTGTAATTTAATTTTTTTCAGAGCTTAATTTTTTTACACAGATATTTTGTAAATGTAGAATTTCAGTGTATCTTATATAGTATATTTATGCATATTATATTACAGTTGAAAACTCTTATTGTGTGTATTACGAGGACGGTAAAAACTTTTTCTTGTAGTTAATTTTTTTTTTTCAAAGCCATATTTTTATACATAGAATATATTTTGTAAACGTAGAATAGCAGTGTATCTTATGTAGTCTATTTATGCATATTATATTACGGTTGAAAACTCTTAATATGTATATTACTATGTTTAATTTTAATTTTTTTTTGTAATTATGTAGTTTAGCGGTATATGCGAAAAAAATATATTAAAAATCCGAAAATACTTTTATTATATGCTGTTTAACTTCCTCTTTTCATTAAACCCGGCGGAGATAAGAAATTTCAAATACTTTAGGAGATATCGAATTTTTTAATTTTCATAGTTGGCAATATTTGTTAAAAAAAATTAAAAATTCCGAAAATACTTTTATTCTATTCTCTTTAACTTCCTCTTTTCATTAAACCCGGCGGAGATAAGAAATTCCAAATACTTTAGGAGATATCGATTTTTTTTTAATTTTCTTAATACCTGTGCATTCATGCGGCATACACAATTGTTTCTTGTTTACGAGTATGAATTTTTTTTTCGCGACGTAGGTGAACGACTACATCATTTTCTAGTAATAAATGGCAAAGGAATTGTACCCGCCTCTAACTTAGGTGAGTTTTTAACGTTTCAAATTTTAATATTTAATTTGTTGTTTGGATATTGTTGCGCAAGTAATAAGTTAAAAAAAAACTTGAGTTCCTACTGTTCATCCTTTGTCCCGGTTTGTTTGGTCAAATCAGTTACATTATAAATACTTTAAAACTAAACAATCATTTAAATTAATTCACATTATTTTTAATGTCCGCTTAGTTTGAAAGTATTAATAATGTAACTGACCTGACCTAATCGACCATTTTAATTAATTAGGTATTCACGAACACACGGCAAAATAAAAAAAATGTCGCCGATCAAATGATTGCACAGGTCTTGTATTGCAAATTAAGAACGGCGATATCTCCTAAAGTATTTGGAATTTCTTATCTCTGCCGGGTTCAATGAAAAGAGGAAGTTAAAGAGCATATAATAAAAGGATTTTTGGATTTTTAAAAATTTTTTTCGCAAATACCGCTAAACTACATATTTACCCGGGAAAAAACAACTCTAATACAAAATTTCAGATCGTTCCCTTAACTTTTCGACTTTTGGCCGCATAATGTGGCCTTCGGCGCACCGTGCGACGGTTGTTCGGTGGTGTGCCGTATTGTACTACGGTTCTTGCGTCAGCTGCCATCACCGCCTCCATTCGTGTCGGCTGTTTCGAAGTCCGTGACGCCTTCAGGTCGTATTCCACGGCGCGGGCGTGCTGAGTGAACTCCTGGGCCGTCCGGTGGGTGGCGTGGTGTAGATATGGACGCATCTCTGGGCGCATCAGCTCTATGATGTGTTCCAGCATCTCCTCTGGCTCGCTTGTCGGAAACAGCCGCTTATGCAATCGGAAATTTTTAACAATGAATGCCTCTGCTGACTCCGCCGACGTCTGCTCCTGACAGTACAGCTCAGATCTGACTTCCATTTCCGCTTTTACGTCGGCGAAACGTGCATCTAATCGCCGGGTAAACTCTTCCCAGGGCATGTCGAACTCGCCAACAATAATGCTCCACCATGCCTTCGCGTTCTCGCTTACCACGCCCCCGACACGCCCAGCCCACTCCATGTCCGGCACGCCGTATCGCTCCAGTCTTTCGCGACACTTGCGCAAAAACTTTCCCGGGTCGTCACACGTTCGTCCCGCGAATTCAGGCAGGTCGACATGTCCCACAGGTGTCGCATTGGCACGTGCCAAAACCGGGGATGTCGGTCCCCGCTTCCCTTGTTCTACGTCCTGACATGCTGCACAGTGGTACCAATTATCCCGAAAAGAATTCTGTTCTTCTCTGGACATACATTGCACGTTCTTAAAGGCCCGGCAGTTCCGGCACAATGCCCGCTCGCATGTTAGTCCCATACAGCTGGTCACTGTGCATTTTGAAATGTTCTAGTCATTGCCAAGCAACGCCATTGTTGCAAACACACGCACGTGTCAGTCCACGAGGCACCCACGATCCCGCCTACACACTTGGGTCGCGCACACGTTACACAGTACATGCTATTAATGTCTAACATGAACTCAGTTTTCACTCTGCCCGCCCCGGCACTTATTTCATTGTTGTCCGCCATTCCCTTGCGCACTGTTCACAAAGACTCGGCTCAGCAATCCCGCGCGCTCGAAGTGGCCACGTTATCAGTCTTGTCAACCGCGCTCGGTGCTCTCGGCTCCGCAACAATCGCACAAGTACACGTTTGCCGATCTTTCAAATGCCTCGCCACACGCTGATGGGCGCCATTTGCTACCGCAATGGGGGTTGAAGTGTTCGTCGAATCCTAGGGCTCCACCACATGTATAATTGGGATGTGAACCCGGCTACTCTGTTCTCAGGGCCGTGACGTAGCCCGTGTGTGGCGAGGCCCGTTTCCCCCTGTATCACTCAAAACCTCCGAAATACGATGACAGGTGCACGAAGCTCCTTCCTCTTGCAGCGCTCGCGACTCACTGCCCGTTCGTCTACGCTCGGCAACTCTCGGGAGCGGAGCACTGACGTCACATTGGCGGGCGCGGGCACACACACGCACGCACGCACACACTTCGGCGGGTGGTCGTAGAGGGTGGGGGTGGAAGTAGGGGGCTCGCAGCGTGTAAGGGGAGAGGTGGTGGCACATGGGGCTCAGAAGAGCGCAGCCTGGGACAGTGTCAAAGTTATAAAAGGAAAAATCTAACTAACTTATTAGGTTAAAAATTTCATTTATGATTTGGTACAACCTTTTAATTGTTAAGCATGAAAAACATTAGAGGTCTTTTTAAAAAATGCCTTTTTTTAAATTCTGATTTTAGTGGCACAGACAAAAGATCATCAGCAGCAGATAGCATACCAGCCTTGCGAACACCTGACATGAAAAAAAGAAGACTGGAAACAACAGAAGATATCCCAGAAGAGACAGTAGCAGAAATTATTGCTACTGTGGATGCCCCTGCCAATATGATAGGGCCTGAGGTATGAAAACAAATTTACACTCATTTTTTGTTTGGTAGTCAAAAGCTTCTGCCTGGTGTGACTAGTTTTCACTTCCATAAATTTAATAAACTAACCTTAATTTTTTTTACTAGAGTGCTTTCTTTCAATAAAAATTAAATCCTGGATACCAACTCTGTTGAATTTTTAAACTAAAATTTTTAGTGGCTGCAGGCTGACATAGCATCTAAAGGCCTACACAGTTTATTCCAGGGGGGAACTGAATTGTTGCCCCTTGGAAAGGCAGCCCTTAGGATTTTACTGGCAATGGTTTGTTTTTACAGCGACTGGAAGGGCAGCCCATCAAAATTCTGAAAACATGTTTCTTTAAGTGTTTAAATAATCCTGCAAACTTGCCCCTTGGAAGGGCAGCCCATCAAGATTTTTCTGACAGTAGTTTTTTTGAAAGGTTGTCTCAATTGTTGCCCCTTGGATGGGACGCCCTTCAGGATTTTCCTGACAGTGGTTAGTTTGTAAAGCGACTGGAAGGGCAGCCCTTCTAGTATCTTAAAATGTGTCTATTTTCTTAATTTTATAATCCTGAATTGTTGCTCCTTGGAAGGGCAGTTCATCAGGATATCTTTAACAGTAGTGTTTTTGAAAGGTTGTCTGAATTGTTGCCCTTTGCAAGGGCAGCCCATCAGGATTTTCTGACAGTGGTGTTTTTGAAAGGTTGTCTGAATTGTTGCCCCTTGGAAGGGCAGTCCTTCAGATTTTTCTGACAGTGGTGTTTTTGAAAGGTTATCTGAATTGTTGCCACTTGGATGGGCAGCCCTTCAAGATATTTCTGACAGTGGTTAGTTTGTAAAGCGACTGGTAGGGCAGCCCTTCTAGTATCTTAAAATGTGTCTATTTTCGTAATTTTATAATCCTGAATTGTTGCCCCTTGGAAGGGCAGCCCATCAGGATATCTTTAACAGTGATGTTATTGAAAGGTTGTCTGAATTGTTGCCCCTTGAATGGGCAGCCCTTCAAGATATTTCTGACAGTGGTTAGTTTGTAAAGCGACTGGTAGGGCAGCCCTTCCAGTATCTTAAAATGTGTCTATTTTCGTAATTTTATAATCCTGAATTGTTGCTCCTTGGAAGGGCAGCCCTTCAGGATATCTTTAACAGTGGTGTTTTTGAAAGGTTGTCTGAATTGTTGCCCCTTGGAAGGGCAGCCCATCAGGATTTTTCTGACAGTAGTGTTTTTTAAAGATTGTCTGTATTGTTGCCCCTTGGATGGGCAGCCCTTCAGGATTTTTCTGACAGTAGTGTTTTTGAAAGGTTGTCTGAAATGTTGCCCCTTGGATGGGCAGCCCTTCAGGATATTTCTGACAGTGGTTAGTTTGTAAAGCGACTGGTAGCGCAGCCCTTCTAGTATTTTAAAATGTGTCTATTTTCGTAATTTTATAATCCTGAATTATTGCCCTTTGCAAGGGCAGCCCATCAGGATATCTTTAACAGTGGAGTTTTTGAAAGGTTGTCTAAATTGTTGCCCTTTGCAAGGGCAGCCCATCAGGATTTTCTGACAGTGGTGTTTTTGAAAGGTTGTCTGAATTGTTGCCCCTTGGAAGGGCAGTCCTTCAGATTTTTCTGACAGTGGTGTTTTTGAAAGGTTATCTGAATTGTTGCCACTTGGATGGGCAGCCCTTCAAGATATTTCTGACAGTGGTTAGTTTGTAAAGCGACTGGTAGGGCAGCCCTTCTAGTATCTTAAAATGTGTCTATTTTCGTAATTTTATAATCCTGAATTGTTGCCCCTTGGAAGGGTAGCGCATCAGGATATCTTTAACAGTGATGTTATTGAAAGGTTGTCTGAATTGTTGCCCCTTGAATGGGCAGCCCTTCAAGATATTTCTGACAGTGGTTAGTTTGTAAAGCGACTGGTAGGGCAGCCCTTCCAGTATCTTAAAATGTGTCTATTTTCGTAATTTTATAATCCTGAATTGTTGCTCCTTGGAAGGGCAGCCCTTCAGGATATCTTTAACAGTGGTGTTTTTGAAAGGTTGTCTGAATTGATGCGCCTTGGAAGGGCAGCTCATCAGGATTTTTCTGACAGAAGTGTTTTTGAAAGGTTGTCTGTATTGTTGCCCCATGGAAGGGCAGCCCATCAGGATTATTTTGACAGTAGTGTTTTTGAAAGGTTGTCTGAATTGTTGCCCCTTGGATGGGTAGCCCTTCAGGATTTTTCTGACAGTGGTGTTTTTGAAAGGTTGTCTGAATGTTGCCCCTTGGAAGGCAGTCCTTCAGTTTTTTCTGACAGTGGTGTTTGAAAGGTTGTCTGAATTGTTGCCCCTTGGATTGCAGCCCTTCAAGATATTTCTGACAGTGGTTAGTTTGTAAAGCGACTGGTAGGGCAGCCCTTCTAGTATCTTAAAATGTGTCTATTTTCGTAATTTTATAATCCTGAATTATTGCCCTTTGGAAGGGCAGCCCATCAGGATATCTTTAACAGTGGTGTTTTTGTAAGGTTGTCTAAATTGTTGCCCCTTGGATGGGGAGCCCTTCAGGATTTTTTGACAGTGGTGTTTTTGAAATGTTGTCTGAATTGTTGCCCTTGGATGGGCAGCCCTTCAGGATTTTTTTACAGTGGTTAGTTGGTTAAGTGACCTAACCTTACCTAAACTGAAGGGCTGCCCATCCAAGGGGCAACAATACAGACAACTTTTCAAAAACACCACTGTCAGAAAAATCCTGAATGGCTACCCATCCAAGGGGCAAGACAACCTTTCAAAAACACTACTTTCAGAAAAATCCTGATGGGCTGCCCTTCCAAGGGCCAACAATTCAGGATTATAAAATTACGAAAATCGACACATTTTAAGATACTGGAAGGGCTGCCCTACCAGTTGCTTTACAAACTAACCACTGTCAGAAATATCCTGAAGGGCTACCCATCCAAGGGCAACAATACAGACAACCTTTCAAAAACACCACTGTCAGAAAAATCCTGAATGGCTACCCATCCAAGGGGCAACAATTCAGACAACCTTTCAAAAACACTACTTTCAGAAAAATCCTGTTGGGCTATCCTTCCAAGGGGCAGCTTTCAGTCGCCCGTATTCCAGAACTGATATACTGGGTTGTATTTGCATTTCTAACAATATTTACAGTGTTTTCTTTATGGTTATTGATATATTTTCCTCCCTTGTTTTTCTTTCTTTTAAGGGGGAGGGATAGTCACAGAAATATTATATTTTGGTTTCAGTATTTTTATGACAATGACAAATATATGTTTATATATATATATATATATATATATATATATATATATATATATATATATATATATATATGAATGACTTCTTCAAAGTTTAGTATATTATTTATGGACTGCCTGAAATTATAATAATTTGATTGGCTTCTACAAATACTTCACTGTGTGGAGTTATTTGTGTTTATTATATAATTATTTATTTTTTAAATAATAACAACTGTTAATATACATTTAATTATGTACCTATTTTTTTTTAATCCATTAATGTGTTCTGTGTTTTAAAGAAAGTAAATTTTTATTATATGATCAAAAAACCCATATGGCATGAAAACAGTTGATACCAATATGCAATACAGTATCTTTCAGTTCCTATCTTTCGCCTGTAATGATTAAATTTGCAGACTAAAAACATAACATCTAAAAACAATTAACAGACTTGTAGTTTGACGTTTAATTATTAGCTCTGTGCAAATACTAGTCTTTTTTTTATGCGTACCGAATATCAGTCAAATATTTAAAACATTTGGGAGGTCGATTTAAATTGCAATTATTGTTCTTGGCAAAGCACTATTGCATAAAATACAGGATTGAAGTAAAAATTTTTGGTTTAACATTTGTAATGTTCGAACTGATTAAGTGATGTACCAATTGGCCCCTAATTATAATACCATTTAATAATAATAATTATAAAATAACACTGCATAACATTAATATTGAGCATACTTAATAGCAAACAGGGTGCCAACTTTGGAATTTGTTTAAATAACCAACTTTATTCACGCAAAACATATATAACACAAAAATTTAAATAATTAATTTCCTAAACAAATTTTAGGATTCCAATGTTTTAAATTGAAGATTCACATAAAATACCAAGCTTTGCATAACAGCCAAAGCTTCGTTAAACGAATAGCTAATTTCCGGACGAAGTCATACAGAATATTAAAAAGAGCTTCTGTTGATTTGCTTAGTGGAAGCTTCGCAGGGGTCTATGAGTTACTGCTAGGGACAAGGATATGTGGTGAATTGCGATAAAACCGAAATAACACCAAAAAAGCATGTCAACAAACACAGCATAACATCTAAATGCAAGTTAAAATACCATATAGCACCAAAATGCCAGTTATATCTTGGAAGTAGGGGGTCGTCCATTAATCACGTGATGTTTTTTTTAGCCAATATTTAACCCCCCCTCCCCCCTAGTGATTTGTGGTGAGGTTTCAGACTAACCCCCCCCCCCCCCCCTAATAAATCACATGTATTTTTTTGGTACAAAATATTTTTAAAAATTTCAGAATATTATCTTTAAATATAGGTATAATTTAATTTAATTCTGGAAAATTAAGCACAGTGATAAAAATGTCCAGGCACACATTAAGGTTACAGGTTTATTCTCACTGGCATAAAAATAATAAAGGAAAGGCTTATATGTGATTCACGCATGTATTCGGCGCCAAAATCACAGTCTTACTGGCGACTGGCAAGCCGAGCCGGGTGGTTCATGTTGCGGCGGGCGGGGATATTGTTGCCTAGCTACGGCGAGTCAAGGTCACGCGTCACTTTTTGGTTTAGTAGAAATCGGGCGAAAAAAAAATACACGTGATATCTCTCTACAACCCCCCTCCCCCCTTGCCTTGTGATATATCGTGATTTTTCCCGACCCCCCCCCCCCCCCCCCCCTTTTTCGAGCCTCACGTGATTAATGAATGATCCCTAAGTCACATTTAACCAAAACTTAATTCAAATCATAAAATAAGTAATCTTTGATGTTTGGAATTCAAGGAACGTGTTACTGGACAAAAAGTTTTAGCAAAGGGCATGAATCAGAAAAATTAAACTAATATTTTTTATTGTACATCTCGTACTGAATCACTTTTAAATCACAATTTGCCACTAATTTTTTTTTTATTGTTTCGAATGTATCTGTTTTAAACTAATTTATTATAAATTATTATATGGTAAAAAAAAAAGCAACATATAAATTTTACCACTATTTTGGTGGAGTAAGTATTAAAAGCAGCTTTTTAACTAACACCATGTGAGAGGTCCAGCGGCGAGCTGTCCCGCTCAGGAGCCCGCCCCCACGGATCCTCCTGCTTCCAGCGGCGGCCTTGGCGACGACACCGCTCGATCCCCGACCAGTTGTGGAGATATTTCTCCTCGCTTATGGTGCCATAGTTCCCCCCCCCCCCCCCTGTCACTGGAAATGGTGACTATTTTGCCCTCCTCCGCACTCGACCAGCCATGCGCGAAGTCGCTTCCGTGAAAAGATATAGGTAGCGGTCTTTTAAACAAATATTTAAAAAATTAACACCAAAATCTTCTGTTTTAAAAAGAAAATTGTACCAAAAGTAGGAACGCAAAGTGTGGTCGGTGGTAAGGAGCTGGCCGTGGTTGAAGGCAGTGTTCCCCGAGAACGCGCCGCGCGACGAGGCGGCCAAGCAGGAGGAGGAGCAGGGCGTCATCGAGTTCCACCTGGTGGGCAACTCCCTGACCAAGCCCGTGTCCCAGCGGACCATGATGTGGCTCATCGGGCTGCAGAACGTCATCTCGCACCAGCTGCCCAAGATGCCCAAGGACTACATCACGCGGCTCGTCTTCGACCCGTAAGATCCGCCGAGGCCGCGGGCTTCCGAATTTTCGAGTTTAGAGGCGCGAATGAGATGTGTAGGTCTAGTTATTCTGAAGGAAAAAAACTGCGGCTCTGGTAAAATATATGTTAAATATCAATGTCCTATAATTAGGGACGAGACTAGATGGTGAATTGTGATAAAACCAAAATAACACTGCAAAGAACGCAAATACTCGCATATCACAGAAATGCGAGTTAGTATATCACGGAATTAAGCAGCATTTAACAAAAACTTAACTCAAATCATAATAAAAGTATTCTTTTAATGTTTGAAATTCAAGGAATGTCGTTATTTCCGGACAAAATATTGTACCAGAGGGATAAATCAGAAAAATTAATTAATTTAATTTGTTTTACTGTGCATCTCTTATTGAATCCCTTCTAAACCACAAATGCTCACCAATTTATTTTAATTGTTCTGTATATATCTGTTTTAGACCAATTTATTACATGTTTTTTTATCGTAAAAATGCTACATATAAATATTACCACTATTTTGTGGACTATGTATTTAAAAAAAATTATAAAAAATAAAACAATAACACCGAAATCTTCTGTTGTAAAAACTAAATTGGACTAAAAAGAACCTAAAAATCATGTCTACCAATAGTGTGTGCTAAACAGTAAATCACTTAATTTTCTCAAAGTACTCAGAAATTTAAACTTGTTAAAAGTGTTTAATTGTGTATTATATTAATAGATCAAGTGCTAATTTTTTTTTAAATTTATTATGCAAAACATTTTATTAAGTAGGATTTCCTTAAGAGCATTGAATCCTTAAAACATTTTTATAGTACATATATACAGTTTGTTGTTGTTTTTCTCCAAAGAAGTTATTTACATACACACACGCACTCAGTTTAAAGTTCATTTCTTGTATAGTAATTTGTGGCTTAACATGATATTTGTCATTGCTATGGGCACTTTTTTAAGTTCTCTTCCTTGGACTGTTGTAAATATTATTGTAGTTGTAATCACTTACAAAACCCAATGTAATTTTTCCACTGAGTCTACAAAATATTAAAATTAAATTCATATTAATTCTTAACAAGAAAAAAATCTTAAAAATTCATTAATAATTTGAATTTATTATTTATGTATGCCTTGTTATCCAAATAAAATTGGTATCAATTTCTCAAAATAGAAGTTATATATAAAACAAGGGGGTAGATTCAAAAATACTCTTATAGTCTGTGTCACTTAACTTTTTTCAAATTTGACAGTTCTCAAAAGACGTACCAGTGGTACCCATTTCATAATATAATTTGCAAAGCTACACGTGTTGTTTGTTTGCAAGCACTGATAGTCAGATGAAGTTGTTTACAAACACTGTTGATATAACAGTGGCAGAGGGATACCTTTACCATACTTTGGAGAGCTGTCAGATTTGAGACAAGTTACTTGAGAGGATTAGACATACTTTATCAAAGTTCGTGAATGTGTGTGTATTTCAGGAAACACAAAACTCTGGCCCTGGTTAAAGACAACCAGCCGATTGGAGGCATTTGTTTCCGCACCTTTCCCACGCAAGGCTTCACCGAAATCGTGTTCATAGCCGTGACGAGCAACGAGCAGGTGAAAGGCTATGGCTCGCATCTCATGAACCACCTCAAGGATTACCACATTAGACAAAACATCCTTCACTTCCTCACGTTCGCCGATGAGTTTGCAATAGGTCTGTTATCTGGGTCATCCACTGGAATACGCACATCACTACATAAATGTTCCTCAGAGCTAACACAGCCACGTTGTATTCATTTCAGGCTACTTTCGAAAGCAGGGCTTCAGCAAGGACATCAAGCTTCCCCGGCAGATGTACCAAGGATACATCAAAGACTACGAGGGAGCCACCTTGATGCATTGTGAGCTGAATCCGCGGATTGTGTACACGGAGTTCACTACTGTGGTGCGCAGACAGAAAGAGGTATGTTCCGTTATTTACAGGTTGTATTTTGTTAGGGCAAAATTTTAATATTTAGCTATCTTCATGGCGTAACAAAAATTAAGTAAATTTTTTGTTCAGTTCAGCTCAGGTAAAATTAAAAAGGTCAATATTTAATATTTTCAATGAATGTAACACTATTAAAAAAATTTGTGACAGTCCAGTTAGATTTATATATACTTTTTTCTGGTTCCTCGTAGCCTATATGCTTTATCGTAGCACATTTGTTTGTTTTAAGACAATTGTTCCTGTGCAATCATCATTTTGGTTGTTGCCAGACCACTTATCTCTGGTTGAACAAAACCAAGTAATTTTGACTCACAAATTTTACAAGTGGGAAATGTGGCCTGCATTGCTGCAAGACATTGAGTTTTATGCTTTTCTCAAAGAATTCCCCAGTTCCCTGTCACCATCATTACACTGATTCACCCCTTCCTTTCTCATCTTGTCTCCCAATGCCCCATCCTCATTATTCTACAGGCGAGTCTGTCTCTTGGGTGGAGCATCTGGGGTGTGTTAAGAGCCCCATCTACCTGGGCGCACATACAGTGTGTAGGATTCCAACAAAACCCACACAATTCAAAAAACTGTTCAAGATATCAGAGTAGTGACTGTTTACGAAATGCATTTATGAAAATTCTGAGGATGTATGAGTAGTTCTGTTTCCTGATTTTGTTTTTGAACTGTATTTTTATAAGAGAGAATGGCTAAAACCTGTGTTTCCAGAATAAATTTTAAATTTGAAACACCTGGTAAAGATTCTTGAAAGCACTTAAGGACCTTGCATTACACCCTATTCTTCATTTCTCCGTGTAATGTTTGGTTACTGCTCATATTTCGTAGTTGTCCTATGCACGACGAAGGACTGCTTGCCAGTCCACAGCCTTGCGATACCATGCTAGAAACACCAGTGAGCGTTGCTCTTAATATCCCGCCTCACTAATGCAGATGCATTTAGGTACCAACTAAGTACCAAAGCCTAGAGATTGAACCGGAGACCCTCGCCATGTGAGTATATCACATTGGAGATCATTGTCACCAAGGACCTCCATGTCAGCGGTTTCATTCTACCTTCTGTTCCGCCAGGCTGTCAATAGAAGCTGTTTGTAGCTCATACCGCTGCTGAAAACATGTATTGTCTGATCCCCCAATTATGTATGACGGATATCCCAATTCTAAACGTCAAATCCCCCAATTCTAAATGTCGGATATCCCAATTATATATGTCGAGTCCCCCAATTCTGTATGTCGGATCCCCTAAAAATTGCCTGATTCCTAAATCAATCTGACCAGTGTATACACTTCAGACATACTCGGACACGGTGCAGGTTCGTACTCTGGCGACCAAAACCGTCAGAATCATTCGTGACCGAGGATCACGATGTTTGAGTGGTCTGATCACTCGCCTCCACCAAAATGATCTGGGTTTTATTTTCTGATATAGTCAGATCTGGATTCTTTCACGAGTGGGGAAAGTAGTGGATGTTACCGTCAGCCGGCGAGTTTTCTCGGGGTACCCTCGTTTCTCCCACCCATTTAATTCCGTCAACGCTCCATTCTCATCTCGTCTCTGATGATCCCGATGCTGACGAGGTCCGTCTCCTCGCCAGATCATCAAGAAGCTGATAGAGATGCGGCAGCAGGAGGTGCAGAAGGTGCACCCGGGGCTGACGTGCTTCCGGGAGGGGATGAAGGTGATCCCGGTGGAGAGCATCCCGGGCATCCTGGAGACAGGCTGGCGTCCGGTCGCCCGCAACACCCGCGTCACCAAGGTGACGGAGGACTGCGGCGACCCCGACACCTTGGCCAACATATTCAGGACGGTCCTCAACATGGTGCGTGTGTCTCCAACTAGCAGTGCTGTGCACACGTGCTGCTCACATTTAGAGCCAACATTTCATGGTATTATAAAAAATCTAATTTCATCATTAAAAATAGAAGCAATTTCATCTTTATCTTCATTATAAATAAGAACACACCTAATAATGAACACATCAAGCAAAATTTAATTGGCCAATTACTTCAACAATTTGTGTTAAGACGTTAAAAATGGTTCCATAAAACATACAATAATCAAAAAAATCAGTGTGGAATGTTAAAAGCCCAAAATCATCATATTTATAGAACCTCATTTTTACGTTCTCGCGATATACGAATTCCCGCAATTAACGTAGTTTTTTACATGCACTGTCAATTTCCCTATACTAATAATGCATTCTTTTCCCGCCTTGTGCAAAAGCATTTCCCACTGTTTACGTAGAATTAGTGCTGTATTTCGTGGCAAACCATCGGAAAATTTAGAGAAAACAATAAATTCTTAAAATGAATAGCGTTAAGTTTAATTATTAAGCGTTACTGCATGAGTGTATGGTCACCACAGCTTCGTTCGCCATTGTAAACAACTTACTTCTTTTTTTGTGCCACGTGCTATTTTACACCATACGGCCATGAACCAAACGTATGGTGATATAAACATAAATATTAATAAGTACTTTTCTTAGCGTTCCCCTTTAATCTTAAATGTATTATGCATGAAAATAAAGGTGAAAACTCGCATTTTAAATACACAAAAGAGCGGATTACTGTTCCATTATTAAAATACGTTTTAAGCAACGTACGAGTTTCCTATAAATATGGCGTCTTCGTGCATATTCGACGATGTTCATTTTAACACATTAGAAACATTCTGAAAAGTCAAATGGCTACAATGAATATCCAAACAATGCAATGGCAATTTAACTTCTATTCCTCAACATAAACAATTATATTGATGGTGGTAGCTATCGTTTTATAGTATTATTTCTCAAAAAATCTGAAATTAATAAAGCTTTAACACGTAATTAAATACAAAGTTCAAAAATCAATTGTGTTACAACATTTCAGCACCAAGTGGCTATATCAAGATGCTTCAACATTCTCATCTCTTACACAAGAACAGCAAATTTCATGTTTAACTTTCGGCAATAATGAAGAACGGCGATATTGGATATATTTATAATTTTAATTATGTGAGATAGTGAAGTTCTAGTTAATATATAAAACCGTAACCGTCTCTGACATATTATTTAGTGTGGTATATATTTTTTTATTGTTTCCCATATAGTGAGATGATAAAAAAAATTTGAACATTTCCCTCATTTTGCATTTTTTTTGGTTTTTACATATTTTTTTCCTGGTCCCTTGAAATATGTAAAAATGAGGTTCTACTGTATACAGTTCCTTGTGATGTTTCTCTGTAGAGCTTTACCCATGTCTGTGATGGTATCAGCTATAGACTGCTTTTATTTATTTTTAAAAAACCAGAGATAGAAACTAAATTATCAATTTTTACTTAGCACATAACATTTTTGGTTTTTAAATAAAAACCAAATTAAATATTTTTGAAGTTAAATGAAGTAATTAAGGTGAATTTTGTTGAATTTCTGTGTTATGAGATGGTATTAACTTCCATTTTGATGTTTAGTGGTGTATTGACTTAATTATCACTGTTATTTCAGCTTTTTTCTATTCACCATTTAATCTTTTATCTACTATAGTGCATTACAACATTGTGACAAGGGATTTTAGAAACTTATCTGGAATAAATTTTCGTTACACTTTCACTACAATTTCATTCATTTTGTTTTTCTGCTACCTCAGAAATTGTGTCTGTAGTTAGTTTGAATTAAATATTTTAAAGACTAATGCATCTAAGAACAGTGAAGAGAAACAGACTTGTAGGCAATTAGTTTGAAGTAAAAAATTAAAACATTGACAAAGAGACAAGAGTTGTTGTAGGGGAGAGGACATTTTTACCTGTTTGCTTGGCTGCAGTGTTATGTTAGTTTTACCTTACCAGACTCCATTAAAGAATTTTTTTAAGAATGGGAAGCTAAATATTTCTGTACCTGGCTTATAAAATTTTAAATAGGTACTTTTCTGGCTTTTAAATGTACTACTGTTAAATGTACTAGAGAAATATCCAAATATCTACGCCTACAGTGAATTTATTTTGTAAATTATGGTATTTTTTCTGTAGCTTTAAAGAAATAAAATTAATACACATTTTATTTGTATCTTTTGTAATAACTTTTGTATTGAGGTTTTGTCCAATAAAATTAGTGCTTGTTTTAAGCGTTACTAAAGAGCATGACCAAGTTAGTGATGCTTAATGTATCTCTGTGTATTTCTGAGTCTTAGCTTGCAGATTTATTCTAGACTTCCAGCTTGTGTGGCAATACGTAGCATACATTTGCCTCAGCTGACCTGTAGATGTAGACTAAATCAGCCACACTAATTGTCCAGTTGGTTACGAAACCATATTTCTTAAAAATGTTTAGCCATCGCTTGATCTTTGCTCCAAAACAGCTGTTTTATGGTGGTGGATACGTAAATTTTTTCCAAGGTTTTTTTTTTTGAAAAAAAAAAAAAAATACAATAAGAATTTGTATATTAAAAAAAACTTCAATCAATAACAATGAGATTGAATTAATACATTATCATCTTATAATTCTCAACATGCATCACTTCCTTTGTAGTTTGTAGTTCCAGATAGCAGCTTACCTTGCATTACCCAAAATGACCATAACAATATCACCTTCACAGAAATCTCAAAAAAATTTTTTCTTAACTTCTGGGGGAGGGATGGGCGGGAAATATATTCTCCCTAAAAAATCTCTAACCTTCCCCCCACTTCCCCCTCTCAGTCCCTTACCAGTGCTGATTTTGAATGAGTGAATGTAGTGCAGTAGAAAACATATACCATATTTAATTGTTTCTCATCAGTCCAGGGTTTACTGAAGTGAAATTTTTTTTCTTGAGGGGTTTACAATTTTCTAGTGTTACGAAAATTCCGATAGCATGCGGGTAATAGTTAGGTACATGGTGGGGGAATTACTAGAGGAGAGTGCGTCAGTGGCGACGCCACTCCAACGCGCATGCACTCGAATGGGAAGCTGTCAAGAGGGGGGATAGGCATGTAGCGTAGCATGCTATATGCTAGTTGTAACGGCCAGAAGGGGAGACGGCAGGGGAGAGGTATAATTGACGCAGCAGTGATGCTACGGAATTATCGTAACGCTTCTTGTGTTTGTTTACTCCTAATACTTTTTTTTTTTCATTTCAGTTTATAAACTAATCCTTACTGTTCTCAATTATTATCTCTTGTTCAATAAAAAATACCAATAATTTATCTCTATCTATAGCTAATAAGCTAGAAGTTTTACTTCTGTCATGCGTGGACTCCACGCACACATGTTTTTTTTTTATTAATTAAATCATTTTTTTTTTTTTAGATGAAAACACACGAATGTGCCTGGCCTTTCATGAGACCTGTGGATAAGGATGAAGTTGTTGACTACTACGACCACATAAAGTATCCAATGGGTAAGTCATAATTTTAATTATTTTATTGAGGAGGCTGTGGAAAACCTGTTGGGGTTATATTAATATATTTGCTCTGAACATACACTGTTTTATACTGGGTGGGACAAATAACATTAAAATTTTGTATTCACTGTCATGAACAATCATATCAGTAGCTGTCATCCTGTATTAGTGTATGTAGTACTGTATTTACTCGTAGAAGAGTCGCCCCTTCCTGTCGGTTGCACCCTTAACATATTCATGGTAAGGGTCGCCTTTGAATATGAGGCGTGCCATATAACTGTCTCCAGCTATTTTTTATACCCATGTTTCCCTTCCCCGTCTTCCCCAAGAGAGGAAAGATTGCGGGCTACTTCCTTGTCAATATTTTTCTCACTTTCTTCAATAAAAAAAAACAGTACGCCCTTTACAGCAATTTTGTCATGAATGAAATGTTTCAGTGGAAAGCGTAGGAAATCTCACGTAAAAACAATGTCTGAACACAGTTTCGTCACGGAGATAGAAGTGATAATTGTGTACGGTGCCAGTTCACAATGGCGAGAGGGGGAGGGAGCACCATAAGTCCATAAACACTTCTGCGTGGCCACACACGCACTCAAACATGCATGCATGCACTCAAACACGCATGCACGCACTCCCTTCCCCACTTTCTCTTTGTCTCTCTCTCTCTCTCTGGCTGATTTATTTCTCGATTCTCCCTCTTGCAGAGTGTCTCAGCCTGGCGGCATACAGTCACGTCACTTACCGGTGCATAGCTGCACGACAGGCGGGCGCAGTTTACGATGCTTTACACTCACTGCCATGGGCGTCGCAAGGATATATATTTTTGGGGGGGGACTGCAATTGATTTAGTTGTTGAGGAATATCCATCCCCTGGGAAAAAAAGTGGGGGGTCCAGGGGTCCTCCCCCGGGAAAATTTGGGGTTTGAAGGTGCAAAAAGGTGGTTTTTAGGCATTTTTCGTTCCTAAATATTCTAATTATAGTTGGTTGCAATATATAATTTATTTTTTTATAAAAAAATATTTTCAGTGAACAAATTTGTAAAAACACAGTGCTCACATTACCACGATTGGACTAACTGCACCATGCGCAACATATGGGTTATATGACAGAAATCATATTAATAATATAACTACGAAACTAAATATATTATTGGAGGGGACGAAATTGAAGACTTTTATTATTGGGGGGGACGTGTCCCCCCCCCCCCCCCCCCGTCCCCCCCGGTTGCGACACCCATGCTCACTGCTGACATATTTTATCTAAACAATTTATATTTACTTGTGACATATTTATTAAAAATCAACACAGGCTAGTTATTTATGCATATATGTAGTCAACCACAACAATTCAAATTTAATTTTTTTATACCCAAAATGGAAATTTTTAAATGGGTCTCATTACATTTTATTAAATAAAAAATTGGCATAAAATCTGCAATCTATATGCAGGTAAATACGGTATGTATTGAATCAGTTAGTGATGATAGCTTATACAGGAACATCATGTTTCATTGATGTGTGGGGCCATCTATTAACTGAAATGTAGTTTATAGTCATGATCCCCAAAAGTAATTTATATTACGCTAAAGCCTATTTTTTGAAATAAAAACTTTTTATTAGTAATTTTAGTAGTTTTTTTTTCAATGCCATTCTATAAAAAATTTAAATATGTATTTTAAACTTATCAGATGGAAGGTTTATCCATATATGACATGTTTTTATAGGTTTTTAGTTGAATGTAAGATTTGCAATAAATTAGAATATCAGTATTTTCACTACGGATGTATACACGTTATAAGTTATATTTGCTTGGTGTAATAAAAAAACTTTAATTTTGCATGCAAATTATTAACAGAAATAAACTAGTAAAAAAAGAGTGGAGGGATATTATAAATACGGTTTTTAAGTATAAATGCAATCAAATTAAAAAAATTTAAATAAATACTCAGTATTCATTATTAATATACTGTGAATAAAATTAATTATTGAATTTAGTAAAATATCTAAAATAAAATTTAATTGATAATGAAAATCAAATAATATACTGAATGTTTGTTCTAGTTGATTTTAATTATTTATAAAAATTATAATGTTATGATTTATAATGTAAATAAATTATTCATATGGGTAACATAAACTCACTTACAGAAATACCCTTGTAAAAGTTTTGAAACACAATTTCTATCACTAATATTCACAATAAATAATTTTTTTTTAATAATATGGACCAATATTCAATATCTGTCACTAAACTATCATATTTAAAGGCACTTATATAATTTAATTTGTACCTTTATAGTTTTTTTTTGTATGTAGCTTTTTTTTCGTCCTTGAAAATTTTTTTGCATTGTGCGCGTGCATTGTAAAAATTCACCCATCATAACAAGCCTAAAGAATATAACTTCAAGAAACATTAGAATCGCTCAGCCCAAATATAATACAGAGCATTTATGAAAAAATGAAATTGTTTAAATCAAAGGCTAGTATTAGTTCATTGTATGTACAAAAAAAAGTTTACCTGAACAAGTGAACGTGTCAGCTATGTAGAAAAAATTGCATGTTGCAGATCTGAAGACGATGAATGATCGGCTAAAGGCGAAGTACTACACAACGCGGCGGCTGTTTGTGGCGGACATGACAAGGATTTTCACCAACTGCCGCCTGTACAACAGCCCCGACACGGAGTACTACCGCTGCGCCACCGTGCTGGAGAAGTTCTTCCAGACGCTCATGAAGGAGCATGGCCTGTGATTGGTCACTCGCAGCTCAAGTGAGAGCCACTGTTGGTTTCTGATCCAGTGAAACTGTCTTACATACATTACAGGCAGTGCTCATGATATTTGATGTGTTTCCTAAAGATATGTTCAAATTAATTTGAAATTGTACATCAGTGAAATCACCGTTTTTTTTATACTACGTATGCGTCGAGTTCTGTTCTCGGAAAGTTTACTTAGACCCTAAAATTAAAAAAATTTAAGTAACATACCATATTTGCCTAATTATAATGCTATGATTTTTACCAAAACTGTGGAGTTGCATTTTAATCGCAAACTTGTATCTTGCCATTGGAAACAACTCAGTGGAAAAATTACAGGAGCTGCCTCTGAAATTGGTCACTTACGCCACTTTAGACTGCTGTTGATTACAGCCTCCTGAACTTTCGCTTAGTTGAAAAACTACATTCTGCCTGTAAACTGCATCACTTACGCCACTTTAGTCCACTGCTTCCTGAACCTCCTGCACAGGTGTGACGGATGGAAGTTGCAGGATTAAGGGGAGGGTGCAAACTGAGTTTGTTACTGAGTTCTCTCTGCTTCTCTTTTGCTGTGGCTGCTGGCGAAGGCATTCCCTTACCCTCCTCTTTCCAGGGCCCCCACATGGCCGGTGCTACTGTTGCTACGGCAACGGGGCCCGCGAGTCTAGGTGGGGGGGGGGGGGGGGCAGTGGGTCTAGGGGCCCCGCAAAGGAAAGAAGAAACTAATTAAAGCATTAAAAGTAGATAATTTTAAAATAAATCATAGAAAACAATTAAACAATCAGGCATAATTTTAGTTACCGACGAAATATCACACCAGAGTAATATGATTCGGAATATGCTGTGCGTACAGAACGTGTCTGAATCTACAACTGTGAGTAACAAAAACCACCACCAACATCCGACGTGACACAATGTTACACTCATTTATTTGCCATTATTCAACATAAATTTACGTTGACATTCTAAACACTGACTTAATACTAGTTTCAATGTATGTTTGAAAAATAATTGTGATTAAGGTTAAGAATTAATATAACTAAAACAATATACATAGAAGCCAAAAAAATTATTAAATCTTTTTAGTATAAAAAAATGGGGGGAGGGGGGGGGGATCAACATGACCTCTAGCAATGGGGCCCACAGAATGATGTGGGGGGGCCTGCATCTTTCACCGTCCCAGACGACCATTATCACAACATTCTTTGCTTTCAGAACAGCCGCCACTTTTGAACTAGTCGTAAAATAATTTTTTTTTCTAAATGTGGCTAGTAAATATGTATGTAATAAATTTAATAATTTAAATAATTTTCAAGTGTTATGTACGTGAATTTTGATTTCCGATCAATGAAGTTATTTCATGAACTCATAATCAAAAAATTTGGGGTCAAATTATATTCAGAGTCATATTATTTTGGGGTAAATGTTGTATATGTTAAAATTTGGCATATGATTGTTTCAGGTACCTACTGTAAAACTTCAATTATGTATTTTCATGTGTTTCTAGCAAGCTGATGTCTAAATGTCTGAATCATAGGAAAGAGGCGAACTGCCTATTCTGTAATATCTCTGCTGAACAATTATGCTCATTTATGAAACAGTGTGAGTTCTGCAATGATATTTACCAATTATCTGGTAGTATGTACTGTACAAAGATTTTTACAACTATAAATGTCGTATTTAATTTTATAGACTTTTCATAGTTAAGATTTATTATGAGATAGGAGACTGAAGGATTTGTATAAATATTGTGTTTCTATGATAATAAGTTTAGTAAACACAACCACCTTGATTCATGCTTACACATGTTGGCCATTGTATTTTGCAACATTTTCTCAACTGCATTATGAAAAGTCAGTCTATAAAAGTGGGTTTCTCTGTATTCATTATTTTATTTTTCTGTAAAAAAATTTTTAATTTTTGGGAATACTTAATACGTAAATTTTTTAGTTTTTAGGTTTAGAATTTTTTTTAATTTGCATCTATTTGTACTTGTTTTGAGGGTATAATTGAAATCCACGTGCAAACTTTGTTATAAAATAATCTGAAGTGTCTATGTATATGAGTAGGTTCCAGTCATTACTACACTAATTATTTCTGAATTTTTTTTTTATTATTATTATTTGAAATATTTTTAAGAAGAGGCAATATCAGTGAGGTACAATTATATGTCCAAAATGCTGGAGGGCTGTAATACTAGTATGGGCAATAAAAGAGAGACAACACAAGATCAACAACACAATATCAACAATAAACACTCCAGTTTTCAGTCACCTGGTGGTTTCACCATGTGGGTGAAATTCTGATTGTTGTTTTTACTGTCTTAAATTTATTGCTGTTTTTTTTTTTTCACATCATTTTTATTATATGAAGGTTCTCTTTTGTTTAAAAAAAACTGTGTTGTGTCCATTCCATGTTAGATTTTATTTTAAGTAAAATGTTACGTTTTCTTTTCATGATTAGTTTACATTACTTATATGTTTATGTGTGCATGTATGTGCTTGTTTTTAATTTAAAGCTTATTGAAATATTTCTTTAAAATTTTCTTCAAATTGCATGATTTTGCACAGAAGCATAAAATAATGGATATGTATTTGCCTTTCACCACTTAAGATGTTGAACATAGAGCATATAGGTAATATTAACTGTGCACAGTGTTTGTTTTTAGCTATATAACATCACTCTACTTAAATTCAAAGGATGAAATGTTGGTTGTGTTTTCCATACATATAATGCATGGAGTTTGTACAATAATCCTTGGTAACTATGTTCATTAGGATATATGTTGTTTGTATGAACGATGTGATGTAAAAAAAATGTAAATAGATTACAGTAGCAATATATGAACTTTAAATTATAATATCTGTGGTTTTTTTTATTGCCATAGACTCCATAGTTTTAAAAATTAAGTATATAATCTTATTTGTGTTTCTTACTTTTGCCAAGAGTATATATGAGTAATATGATCATAGGGTTTGACTCCGGGTAACTTAAACCCAAATTTTTACAAGTGGGAAACATGACAGACGTTGCTGTGAAAGAGCAACATTTAGCGTGGTACTCCTGTTTTCCTTCATTCCCCTTCATTCCATCCATATAATTTTGCCTCTCATCTGTCGCTGACGACGTCGTCGTTGACGAGAAGTTGATTAGTAGTAGTTCCTGTTTATTGCTTGTGCTGAATCCTGAAATAACTTTTCCATAAATAACCTGCTCAATTTATTGTTATTAGAAATTTGTCTTGAAAATGCAGGAAATTAGTGATATTGTAAACTTCACATCATTTTCAAATCTCAAAAACTCAAAAGGTTTCATTTTAGAATGGAATAAATTCAGGGAATGTAAGATGTCAATTGTAAAATGCACCTTTTTTTTTCATAGTTCAAAAGGCTCCTAACAATCTAGTCAGGGGCGAAGGGCGGGGGGGGGGGGGGTATTAGAGGTTCAAACCCCCCCCCCCCCTCCCCTTAGCACCAAATCTTTAATTAATTTCTTATTCATCACTCAAACAAATTTCATATTAAAATTAATAAAATTTTTACCATTACAATATTTAAATTTAAGTATCGAAAACTGCTAAAATAGCACTATTTTACACCTTAAAATCCAAATTTTCCCAAGGGAGGACCCCTGGACCACCCCCCCCCCCCCCCCCCCCCCCTGCTTTAATACGGGGTGGGGGGGCTTGCCATGCTTCTTAACACCCCCCATACACAAATCCTGGCTACGCCACTGAATCTAGTTACTTTCATAAAACAGTACTCATTGTTTTGTGCTTATAAGCCTTATGAGATTCACTTACAAGTATTAGTTATGCTGTGTTATTACACTGCTTGCCTGTCATATATAAACTGTAATTTATTTGCTAAACAATTAATTTTAAAGATCTCAATCGTCCTAGCCTGCAAGTGAAATTTGTGGATAACCTTTAGCATTTAATAAGTAAAAAAAACTTATCACTTTCATCTTGACCTAGGTCAACCAAAGTCTGCCATTCCACATTGTAACCTGCATGAATGAACAAAATTATATGAGCAGATAATTATAAAAACTTTTAATAATTGTATTAAGTTGTGTTATTTCAAGAATTTGTTAAGCTGCAAATTTATTTAAACCAAAAGGAGACTTTTTAATCCACCCCTTCCAAGATTTTTTTTCTGGGGAAATATGCTTTTAAGTTAAGATTGTATTATGCTTTTAAGTTAAGATTGTATTTAAAAATACATTTTACTCAATGTTGATTACGTTACAACATTCAAAAATTGTAAAAAATTTTGTCTGAACAAAATATTTCTTTGAAATAAATTTAACTCCACGAGGACTAGCCAGTTGGATTTGAAAAGTATTAATTTTTTGTTTGTTTCATTTGTTACCAATACCCAATTGTGAGAGAAATAAACTTGATTCCACTATCAAATGTTTGTCAATTTTAAAAAGTTGAACAGCATTTTGCTTAAATATCAAATGATCTGAAAACAATTTATCTCACATGGTGAAAATGTCTCATATTTGAATGTCAAGTTTTGTTTTTGGAACAAAAGTTTGTTTTGTGTTTCAACACTGTCTGGTTAGATAAGGCATTAGTACAAATAAGGGTTCCCCCCCCCCCCCATTAAATACGTTCAATGGGCATTTCTCATAAGGTCAATAAGTTGCTTGTTATAAAACAACTCTTACATTATGCTTTGCTCTACACCTGGCATGTAGGCAGTCTGCAATACATGAAAGTCTCTCATGCTGCATACCATTCAACCAATACCTGCTGTTACATGGTGGCATTAGTATTTTCATTCCAACCGTTTGGTTCAGTGTGAAGGACTCGTGGCTATAGAGTTTCGAAGTCCCAGGTACCCGTTTCAAATTTGGTCGAAAAGTTTTTCAACCAATGGGGCATTTAGAATCTAGGTTCTTTAGTCTTGTCACCATTACAGAATCTCTGCCATGACCCAAGCTACACTGCTGCCACCACTTAGCCGCTACAGAGATTTTACTGAGCTCAGTCAATATGCTGGTAATAAAGTTTAACATACTCGTGTTGGGTCACATGAAAAATTCCCATTTCAGAAATGTGTCCCGTTATATTTTGTGGCGTGTATATAATAGCTGAACAAACCACACTATACTACCCTTTGTCAAAATTCGTGGCCCATGTGTTAAATGTTGTACTGAAGACTTGTCATGGAAAAAGTAATACGCGATTGTCTTTCGTCAAAATTAGTGGGGCATGACTCCTTCAACACAACAGTCTACAAGGTTACCTTTACTTACTTAACACATAAGCTCACTGGTGGTGGTCAACGACAGTTGTGGACCATATGGCCAGAGGACAAGACACCTCAGGCCCGATGGAGTGAGGGGAAGGAAGGGGTGGGGCCTCTGGCGCACGGCACCAAGGTCGACCGCTACACCTCTGCCTACCGTGGGAGGCCAAGGCTGGCTAGATTTGTCTCTCCAACATTGTCAAAAAGACCATTCATGTTTATACCAATACTACCAAGAATTGTAAAAATCTCAACTCAGCACTGGTGCGACGTAGTAAGAAATTCCAATCTAAAAAGTGAGCTGGAAACATTTTTATTATTTGGTAAAAAGGAATAGGTAATCCCTTAAACAGCACGCCCCTTACATTTAAAATATCCCTTACTCAAGACTAGAAATTCTAAGTCTTTAATTTTTTTTTTTTACTTTATTGGTAAATACCAAAGCAAACTCCCAGCCGCCTACTGTATCCAACGCGTGATTGCAACATTCTGAAGTGCAGACTTCTTGTGGACTAACGCTAAATGAAATTTGAAATTATGAATATTTCAATAAACTTCCAAAATTTATGCTGCAACATATGCACCAAATGAAATCTTAAAAGCTAGAAAACATTTAGTCCTCTTTAACCGTGAAGTCTGGTTGTTGAATCCCAGCTGTTTATATCAGGATGAAGGCATGCCAAGATCCAGTATTTGAAAACATTTAAGGACAGTCTTAAATAGTTTTTATTATAACTTCAACAAGTTAACAAATGTTATATAAATAAATCTCTGGAGCACTTTTTTTTTTTGTTCTTCAGCGTTATAAACATCTAAAGCGAGTGTCCGCTGAGGCCTAGAAGCACTTCCTGTGCACGATGGAAGGGCCCGACTCGTCGTACTCCTGCTTGGAGATCCACATCTGCTGGAAGGTGGACAGCGAGGCGAGGATGGAGCCGCCGATCCAGACGCTGTACTTCCTCTCTGGCGGAGCGATGATCTTGATCTTCATGGTGGAGGGCGCCAGCGCCGTGATCTCCTTCTGCATGCGGTCGGCGATGCCGGGGTACATGGTGGTGCCGCCGGACAGCACCGTGTTGGCGTACAGGTCCTTGCGGATGTCCACGTCGCACTTCATGATAGAGTTGTAGGTGGTCTCGTGGATGCCGCACGACTCCATGCCCAGGAACGACGGCTGGAACATGGCCTCGGGGCAGCGGAACCGCTCGTTGCCGATCGTGATCACCTGCGGACAGAACTCCCGTGTTCACAATCCCACAGTGACAGGGGCGCAAAAACTAAATTTCCAAAAGGGGGGGGGGGGGGGGCAATATACCTTTGTATAAAGAATCATCGATCCCCCTATTGAAGCGGGAAATTTTGTATTTCGAGGTTGAAAATGCAGCTATTCAAGCCGTTTTATTATCTAAAAATTGTTTACACAGCACTTTCTTTGCCTCTGTTTGCCCCCACTTAAAGGTTTCAGTTGGGGGGGGGGGAAATACCCTTCCCCCCCCCCTGTTATGCTCCTGCATAGAAACAAGAGTTATGCAAATATTGATATACAGGCAGAGAGTGACCTGTCTGAAACCTAAGAAACTTCCCCATGACCAACCAAATTAATTGGCTAGACTCCAGGCTGGCTTCGGTAACGCTATTGTAGGTTTCCCATCCATGTTTAATAAAAAGTGGTAACCACAGCAAGATCATCCCGCCCACCACACAGCCATCTGCCAACGCGTTTAAGTGGCAAACAAATCCGCCTGCGGGCCAATTAACGCTTAGAGATAAAAACTACGTCGCTAATAGTTTTCAAATTATTTACAACTCTATAGATGGAGTTGTCGACTTTAAAGCAAACCAGCTTTAGAATTCTTACGTTAAGCGGGAAGTAAATACATGTCAGCAATTCTAATGGTGGTCGAATAGTTAATGCACGGCCGCAACTAGAGTCTCTGGCACCCGGGGCATGAATGGATTGATGCGCCCCCCCCCCCCCCCCTCATTTTTTTGCACATACCACACCAATAAAGTGGGGAGGGTTCGGGGGGGTCCCCCCCCCCACGGAACAATGGTGCAACTTAAGCATTTTCCATACCTTCATGTAACAGTTTCTGTGCTGCTGTACCTTCCATCCATGTACCCACTATGTCCATAAAGTCGTCCGTATAATCATTTTACTTGTTCATTAAATGTATGTTGAGACGTTATATTGTAAATCAGATTATAGACATTCCTGGCATGCAAGTTAAAAAAAGCTTTACCAGTTACCAGTTGTAGTAGGAATTACAATGCAAGCGATTTCGGCGCCCCCCACAGCTTCGCGCCCCAGGGGCGTATGCCCCGCTTGCCCCCCCCCCCCCCTAGTTGCGGCCCGTAGTTAATGCAAGCGTCTTCCTAGACATTGGCGTAGCTGTGTCCTTAAAGTGGCGGGGGGGGAGGGGCGAATGATTCTGATCTCATGTAAACCTACTGCCCACTTACTAAGACGGGGCGGTCCGGGGGTCCTCCACCGGAAAATTTTGATTTTAAAAGTGCAAAATATCGCTTTTTAAGCGGTTTTTGTATCTAACCATTGGTTATGTCGATGTTAAAATTGTTTCCTTAAGATAAAATTTGATGAGTGAAGAAATTACAAATAAAGTTGGGCTAATATAAAATAAATATACCACGGTCCAGAAAGTTGGGGGGGGGGGGGGGAACTGTCCCCCCTGTCCCCCCCCGGTTCCTACGCCCCTGTTCCTAGAACGAGGGGCACCGCGAGGGAAGGCGCGCGCACCTGGCCGTCGGGCAGCTCGTAGGACTTCTCGAGCGAGCTGGAGGCGGCGGCCGTGGCCATCTCCTGCTCGAAGTCCAGCGCCACGTAGCACAGCTTCTCCTTGATGTCGCGCACGATCTCGCGCTCCGCCGTCGTGGTGAAGCTGTAGCCGCGCTCCGTCAGGATCTTCATCAGGTAGTCCGTGAGGTCGCGGCCGGCCAGGTCCAGTCGCAGGATGGCGTGCGGCAGGGCGTAGCCTGGGGGAACAAGGCCACAAGTAGCACCACACAAAAGCACCCAAGGACACCGAAAACGCCATGCCACCCTGTAACTTAGGCAAGGTATCCCCCCGTGACAAAATTGAAAACTATAGACGAAGACCTTTCGGCCTTCAATTGGCACCATCAGTACAACTACACAACGTCAAAAATTGAAACACTTCTGGGAGAAAATTTAGTTAAAGTGACGTATTTTAAATCCTTATTACCAACAACTATCAATGAATTAATTAAATACCTTCAATTTACAAACATTCAGCAGAGAAGATATGTCAAAATGGTCTTTGTACCCTGGAACTTTTCGCTAGGAAAAATAAGAGGGTAACATGTGAACAAATATCAGATAAACAATATGGAACGAAAACGACCATAATTGTACAGTAAAAGCCATCGAGTTACTAACAAAATGGCAACCCGAATATTTAATGCACAGGCACCTAGATATACCTTTGAAAATTAAGAAAAAAAAATTGTAGTTAATATTTAAGTGGATCTTGACCCAAAGTAGTGAAAGTTGCTAGATGCTCACCTTCGTATATGGGCACAGTGTGCGAGACACCGTCACCGGAATCCAGCACGATGCCAGTCGTTCGTCCGGAGGCATACAGCGACAAGACAGCCTGGATGGCCACGTACATCGCGGGCGTGTTGAACGTTTCGAACATTATCTGGAAAAAACCCATCCTTGTCAGGAGGAAGTATTGGTAAGTTAGCTAGAAAGGTTAAGGGCTGCCAACAAAGCAAAATACAGGCAAAAACTACGTCACTGCAAGTCACGACTGTTCAATTAGTGCCCAAGAGGACCCTGCCGAGCAAGTCACGATAAACTGTCTAACCGCCACTTTCCATTTTAAAATTCAAATCTCCCTACAGGTGAAACACACAATTGCTTTGACACCCCAAATTTCGATCAATTTGACAAAAAGCGATTAGCGAAGATAGAGATACAATATCTGCAGCAAGAAACGGGTGGATAAAAAAAAATTGCAGATTTTACGAAAGCGAAAAACCGAGACCTAAAAGCTATTGCTTTAGACCTGAAATTGGCACCAAATTAAATAAAGAGAACATAGGGAAAAATTACGGGACAGGAAAAACTTTCATTTGAAAAACTTTTCAGAATACAATTTTCAAAATGTTCCGAGCTACAAGCTTCATTAGTCATTTCGCCGTCTAGTTAAGCTAGTGAACACGGATGCGAAGTCATGAAGCACAAAAATTTCAGCGAGTGTAGAGTTAATGCTGAGGGCCCTGTCAAAACCGGCCTAGACTGGGAACAGCAATAAGAAAAATACCCGCTGGCAGAAATTCCGAGACCAAAAGCGAGCGCCGAGCGTGTTCCTATAACTTTTATGCGCAACATATTAAGCAGAGAAAAGGCTTTCTAACACGCACGAAAGGCAAATATACTAGCGACACAAAAATCTAGCGTCTTCATGTGGATGAATGGTTATTTTAAAGACGTGGCAGTGTTAGAGCTCGCACCTGGGTCATCTTCTCGCGGTTCGCCTTGGGGTTGAGCGGCGCCTCGGTCAGCAGCACCGGGTGCTCCTCGGGCGCCACGCGCAGCTCGTTGTAGAAGGTGTGGTGCCAGATCTTCTCCATGTCGTCCCAGTTGGTCACGATGCCGTGCTCGATGGGGTACTTGACCGTGAGGATGCCCCTCTTGGACTGCGCCTCGTCGCCCACGTAGCTGTCCTTCTGGCCCATGCCCACCATGATGCCCTGGCGGAACACAGTCCGGGGTCATTACACTACCACGTGCGGGGTATAGCAAAGAGGGAACAACACTACGGGCCGCTTGCAGAGTCAGGCGAGTCGAAAAGTCAGAGAAAAAAACTTGGCAGGTTAATCAAATGGAAGAATACTCCACTTCCATCTCAAGTCACGACTGTGCAAGCCGGCCCAACAATCGTCATAAAGGTGAAGGCCCAAAATGTGTTTATAACCAACAGAAAAGACCGAGTGAGCACAAGAGATTTCTACTTAAAAAAAAAATTGACTAAAAAACTGTACAAACCGACTAAGAAATTTGCGGCAGGCGTCTTGAAATTCACGTACAAGTGAAGAAAACTCTTATAGCAGCAAAACAAACATCCTTCACATTGCATTTTAATTCCAACTACTTTTACTAGTGTGTTGTATGCGTAAACTTAATGATAAAAACAATTTTTTTCAAAGCTGGCCAAGAAAAATAGGCTGCCATAATCTTTAAGGGAAACTCCAAGATGACATTCTCTCGTTGCTCTACGAGAGCGTGTTGAACTACGATGAACAGTGCGACGGCTCCACGGGGGCAGGGAACTCACCTGGTACCTGGGTCTACCCACGATGGACGGGAACACCGCCCTGGGCGCGTCGTCGCCGGCGAACCCCGCCTTGCACATGCCGGAGCCGTTGTCCACCACCAGCGCCGCCACGTCGTCGTCGCACATCTCGTCGGCTGGATCCTCCTCGACACTAACAAACGGACACTCGTCGCACTGTTCCTCTCGTGTGGCTCGCGGCCGAGTACTTGCCCCGCCCCGCCCGGCGGCGCGCTTATATACGTGGGTGGGAGGGACAACCCCCCCCCCCTCCACCCTCCAGGGGTGACGTCACGCGAGCCGGGCGCACACATGCTCGCCGCACCGTTGCGTTGCGCCGCCGGCGACCTCGGCAATTAGCGCCGAGGGGTGGCGGTCCCCGCTGAGGTATTCAGAGCGCAGTTTCTGTTGCACTCTGATAAGGCGCGCACCGCGGCGGTCACCGACCTTCGTGAGATCTGCGGCGCCGAGAACCTGGTAGTACGTACCCAACTGTTGGTGGTGGGATCGTGTAATTTACACGAGTATCTTGCTCAATAGGTGATACTTGACTTGTCATACCTTTTAAAAATAAAAATAAAAACTTAAAACCTTTAAACCTGGGGGTACGTACGGCACAATCCTGGGCGATGTCACAGTGTACGGTTCAACCGGGGCGGTTGCTAAGAATCTGCTTCTATATCAGTTGCTTACATGTGTTAGATTTTTCGATTTTTGGTAAAATTTACTCCGTGCATTCTCGGGTGACCCGCACCATGCACTCAAAAAAAAAGTCGACAGATTAAACAAATTGGTTGTCGTTAAAGTCGCTTTACGGACGATAGTTTAACGTGACAACGTCATAACAAAACATTGATGAAATGATTGCATACTTTAATGAATAAAATTGAATAATTTTTTATTGAATTATCACTATTTTGTATGGACGCAAAGGAGTGAAATTAAATCTAAAATTTAATTGATAAATTTCATTTTATTTGCACTCATTAATTCAAATATGTTTATTACTTTAAAGAAGAGATTATTTTAACTATAACTTTTATACATGTTTGCTATTTAACTTCTTCCAATCTGTGTTATTCTGTTAAGGATAGGACGATGATAGGAAAAGTAGGAAACGAATGGGAGTGTTTCAAGTTTAATGTGCCTCGAAAAAGTCAAATCGATGGTTGTTCCAATCGAGTGGAAGAGAGATATATGCGGCGCAAGCGTACAATGAGCGTAACGGGACACTTTTTCGTGCGTACAGCCGGCGTTCATTGATTTATTAGACGTTGTCACGTCAAAAATTCGAAAGAATAAAAAAAAACAACTACGCGGAAATTCTAGCCGCAGCTGCGAGAAACGCAAAAGTCGCGACAGCATTTATTTTATTTGTAAGTAAAAGAAGAAAAATTTATAGTTAACAACTTCGTACGTAATATGAATTTATAGTTTATGCTATCGCAAGAAAATTACTTAATTTGAATCTTTAAAAAAAATTAATTTGTACCTAACCGGTTTACAAGAACAAAACGGCTTGTTTCAAGTACACTGCCAAGGACGATAACTTGTTCTGGTAAAACATTAAATGTTTCGTTGTTTCATCAAACCACTTTACAACACACTTCTCAACAAAGAATGAATTCTGTAGCAAACTATAATTTATTAATTCATCGAATTCTCCAAATAAAGAAACGGGTGCCATCGCACAGCACAGTAAGTAGGCAGCCGTGAACTATCTTGCTCGGATTGATATCGCGACGGTACTATTACAAGAGCGTGGAACCATCGCATCCTTTACATGAAGAATATTAAGATAGTAGCGAGGAGTGAAATGGCAACTATCTACGTAGTTTCAGGGAGGCAGGGGAGGTTTCTGTTGACTAGTGTGATCAAACAAGGGCAAAGTGGACCAAGGGCGCGCGTAGAAAGGAGTGGCTTAAATATTTATCATTCCTACCAACAAAATAAATTTGAAAGCACACAGCAGACAAAAGAGGTTATACCCACACCCACCAACCAACCCCATCCGAAAAACCGAGATTAAATTCTGCGTATACTCCTGAAATGGACACGTCTTCTCATAACGAGTGTTTAGTTTGTTTCAAGTACATCGAAACACTGAAAAACTGCGAGAAAGTTTCAAAAAATATCCCATGACAATAAAATAACATTTAAGCGTTCGATTTTGACTTCCTATGAAGTCTTCAGTCATACAAGTTTTTCGGAACTCCTGACAGCTATCGAATTTTATCTTTCACTGACAATCTGAATTGCTAGCATTTTCAAATTAATGTACAGCGACAAATACCTATATCTCCGTAGCTATATAAATAACTGCGGATTGCACAGAAAATTTTCGACGTGTATTTTTACCACCGCTGACACCGATCGTTTAAAACTTTGAATTATTTCTTGGAATCAGAAATTTTATTTCGTATACGGTATTATTTAATCTACTTTATGCATACCTGATTTTGCCACATATGTTCCATTTTATTTTTGTCTATAAAATATTTTAGGCATTTATGTCTAGATAATTTTTTATTTTGCCTATAAGGAAACAATTTATACAGAGAATATCGTGAAATTATTTTATTTATACACATCTAAAACAATTTTTTTTTAAATTTACTATATACATTTTTTTTTCATTCAGCGGTAAGAAACTACTGGATTGGACCGAGCTACACGAACGTAAAAATTCAATGCTTCTTTGTACACGATAATTTGGCTTCATACAATTAAAACTGTAAGTTAATTCCATAAAAGTTAGTATCAAATTAAGAATATTACAATTTGTAATTATTGTAATGATTTAAAGTAAATATAATATTTGAAAAGGGATATGGATGGTTCAGAAAATGCAAGATATTCATCGTCTCTGTTGTGTGATTCAATAAAATGTAACTTACCGCGTTTTTATTCATTCGCTTTCTTGTCTGTCTGTCTTTTCGGTGCAAATTTTGCAGAGAAACTGAAATAAACCCGCTAAATGTCTTTTTCTTGATATCATCATGATGTTTAAAAATGATTTTAAAATTTCACGCACACAATACTCAAAAGCAGAAAATAATATTTATATAAAAATTATGTACCACGTTTTTAAAACTGACTAAAAAGTATACATTTATATCTTCTAGCCCTATACAGATTTATAACTGGAATACAGATTTCTAAATCCATACAGATTTCCCTGAAAATTGGTGATTGTGAAATTTTAATAACTACAAAAATACTTGTAAGATTTATAATAAGAAACGTGGGCGTATGCAATATATAATAGTAAGAAGTGTAGAGAGTAGCTTTCGTTGAGAAAACTCACACAACAGTTCATTTCATTTGCAGTGCACTAAAATAAAATTGTAAAGGAAATAGGTGAACTATTCATGCATCAATTATGTATTGTATGCGCCTCGCGTTTTTCATTTTAAATCTTAAATCTTTTAATCTTATTTATTTCTTTAAGTTTTTTCATAGGTTTTAAAAAATTCCCAATCATAAATTTTCAAGGCAATCTGAATGAAGCTAAGAATCTGAATGGGTTTAGGGATCTGTATGGGGTAGGATAAAGTATTTTATACTTTTTAGTTCGTTTTAAAAACGTGAACGTGGTAGCTAAAAAAAAACTTTTTTTTTTATTTAAATAATTTTGTGTGGTGTTTTCGGACTACAGTTGGGTTAAAAAAAATTTTTTTGCCCTGAAAGCGGTTGGTATTTTATTTTTAATTATTTTATTTTTATCTTTTAGTTGAAAACTAGGTCATTGGGGGCGGACAAGAAAACTGGGGACTCCATATAACAGGGCCTGCAGTAGAAAACCATTCCAGCATTCGAAAGTTGGTCGAACTTTGGTTTCGAACTCGGGCACTCCTCAATGCGAGTCCAGTGTTCTGCCGCTGAGCCAACTCCCTCGGGCTGAGTTCGTGACGAACGAAGCATGTGACAGAGAGTCAAATTAACAAACTCGTTGCAGAAAAAAAACATTCAACCACGTTGACTCGCTAACCCACACTCGCCGTACGCCCAGTGAGTAAGTTGAACACTGAGCCTCTTTTCTCTTTACACTCGCTTACCAGTGCTGTGTTTTGATTATTTAAAATTTACGAATTAAAAAAAAAAATTTGTATTTTTTAGTTTAAAGTTAACTGAAAAAATATTAAAAAAACGAATAAAATACGTAGGAAGAAACGTGATTCAAAAATGATAATATAATCTCATGGCAAATCTCTTATGAACGAGTAGGCGCTGTGTGTAATCAACACTCGTTGAGCGAGTGACATTTTGCTCACACGCGCACGAGTTTATTCGATGAACTTTTACCGTAAACTCGTCCTAATTCAGGGAATTCCTTGAATCAGGACGAGTTTACGGTAAAAGTTCTGTATCAAGATCCTGATGGCATGATCCTGTAAACGTTGTACCAGTGGTACATGATACTTGGCTGTAATAATTTAGTTCGTAGAAAGATCCTTGCCATAACCATAACTTGTGATATAACAATAACTATGATCGTATGTTGAATACGGATGAAAATTTTCACAAGACATGACACAATTTGTCTGTATTGTGATACTAGCTGCAATACCCGGCGTTGCCCGGGCTGAACACAGGGTGTGGTTAGTATGTAATTGTCTTCTTAATTTGAATGTCAAATGTGAAAATTTATTTATATCACTTTCAGATCCCGACAGACGTTGTTCTGCCAATTTATAGTTATTTACCTGGTCTGTATGTAATTTAGACTTTATAAAGCAATATAGAAAAAAGCTGAAAAATAAGAGATTACTAATATTGAAAATATTCCATTATCTAGCTAATTCTTGGCCTGCATTGCAATGCCTCATTCAGTTTTGTTTTGTAATATGTTTGAAGTAGTTCCACATATACAAATCATCTATTCATCTCTCTATATATATTTATCTCTATACATCTATGTATCTCTCTATCTCTTTATCTCTTTATATATACATATATACTTCCCACTATATCTATATCTTCTATATATAAGTCTCTATATAGCTATATACATATATAGGTATATCTCTTTATCTAACCCGTTTCATTCTCTATACCTCGCTCTATCTCAACTTATCTCTCCGTCTCTATCTCACTCATATATATATCACTCTATCTCTGTCTCCCTTTTATATTTAAATATATTGTGTCATGCGTGCTATATAAAATGAAATAAACACATTTTTTGACACGATTCGTGCTCCAACTATTGAAAAATAGTTATACCATCTCAGTAACCTTCATGGGCATGCGCATAACAAATCACCAAAATTTCATCGCAATTGGATGAATGGTATAGGAACGCATACGGCACAAACAAACGAAAATTAAAGACATGACAAACGCATCAAACGATATTGCGTTTAAAATTCAAGGCAACTCTATCTATTGACGAAGTTAAGAACAAAACTGGTATTAGCGCCTTTATTTTGCTAGCCGCTGAGAGTTCCACTAAAGCTGGGTTTACGATTGATTTCTTTAAGAATTATAACTTAACATCGAGCACACGATTAAGTCAAAACTACATTTTCCAGTTTATGATTGACATAGAAGTCGTTAATTCTAACCAATCACAGCACAAAACACGTGGTCGGCCATTGTTCGAAACGGAGAAGCAGGTTTGAAATAGGTTAATGACAAATGGGATATCTATTTTTCGAAATGGATGATGATTACAAATGACAAATATACGAATTCTAACCCAAAATACTGCCTCGCTCGGTCCAATAATAAGACATAAACTTATAAAATATAACAATTTCTGTTAAGTCATAAGTCATCATATGGTTCGCACACGACCCGTCAAAATTCACACACGACAATCATAAACCATTCCACTAGTTTACATAGTCATATGGTAAGTACACGACTAAGTCTTAAGTCTTAATTCTTAATTTTCAATCGTAAACCCACCTTAAGCGGACTGGTCTCACCATGGAGAAAAATATTAATTTGCCAGACCTTACTATGTGAATGATCGTGTGTCAGACATAGAGAAATGACTCTCACTATTTGTATGTCTATGACCTATGATTTTTTCTGTTAAAAAATGAAATTATCACTTTTTCACTCCCTTAGGGATGGAATTTAATATTAATATGGGGTCTATGTGTAAATCCAGGTTATAAGCTAGCTGTAGGCCAAATTTCATTCAGATCCAATCGGTAGTTTTTACCTGAAAGAGTAACAAACATCCATCAATCCATACTTACAAACTTTCGCGTTTATAATATTAGTAGGATTGTGTATTGTGGGTAGGGCAGGTGTTGGGGAGATTATTGGACATAACGTATTACAGTTATGCAGTTACGTGGTCTTTTAGGATTTTTGACAGTGATGTGATAAACAAGCAAGCATACATGAACAGTAGATAAACGTAATTAAGAAGTTGATACATTACACATAAATAGTAAATGATGAAACGTAGTGGAAAAATGATACATACGCAACACAATATTGTGATAATACATCAGTAATAAACTGTCAAATATAACCCAAGATTAAGTAACAGGGTAAGTTAGGCTATTCGGTGCATTGTAGTCATACAAAATCATTACACATTTAAGTGTTTACAATAATAGTTACAATTTACTTCTTAAAAACATTTCCCAGGGATGGGTGTTTATTTAGTTTTAATTCATCTATATAAGTTATGGATTGCAAGCACTGTGGGATTTCGCTGAATTTTGCAAAGGTATTGTAAGTAGGTAAATAATTTTAGAGCAAAATGTTTTAGATTTCAATGCTGCTAAGTCGAAGTTGTTATCTCGTGTGTCATACGAATGCATCATTGACCTAGTAATTTAACTTAACAATATATTGTGTTTGATTCTTAACTATAACTAGAGAAATTATTTCACAAATCATAGTAAGGGTAGGTATGAGAGTTGCAGCGTATATATCAGTTGGTGTCAAAGTGGGTAGGTAATACAATATTTTTACAGCTTTGTTTTGTATAAAACCATTTTTGTTAACATTTTGCTTATATAATTTAATTTTAAGAAATACTGGATCTTTTTAGCATTGCACATACTTTCACGGAATGCCATGTTATTGTTAATAGTGACCAACTGTTACAAATAGTTTTTCCTGTAAAATAACTGGTATTTAGCATTAGTTATTTTTGCTGCAACTGTAATAACACTGTTGGTAGACACTACTTCATGGTCTTAGAGAAATCAAGAAATAGTATAATTTAAAAATATATATATACTTAAACGTATTATAATTAACGATGGTATACAAATAAGACCTAATGTTACAAGCCGGCTTCTATTAGTCTGGCAACAGTGTTCGCCGTTTCCCCTTTAACTACTGCAGTCTAAAGCGCGAGACAGGCCATATCTTCGCCGACCTCCGTAGCGTAGTCGGATGCACACCGGCTTACGGTGCGGGGGGTCCTGGGTTCGAGTCCCGGGTAAGGCATGGGTGTGACATTTACATGCTGATATTTGATTTCTCACGAATTGAAATTGATGATTGCACTACAACGAATTGAACCATTGGCCGTTTGGCGTAATGCTGTAGCTCACGTATAATGTAAAAAAAAAAAAAAAAAAAAAGCTATACCTTCGCACATACCGCGATCGACGAACCACCGTCGTAACTGTTGTTTCAGCCCCTGGGACTGTCCACGGTGGGTCGTGGGTTCGAGTCTTGCGCCGCGGCCACGCCTCCGGGACATGCCTGGTTTCTTGTAAGTTGAACAGTATTCCCTGCTGAGACCACTCACGTTTTGACGTGACAACGTCTAATAATTCGATGAACACCGGCTGAACGCACGAAAAAGTGTCCCGTTACGCTCATCTTACGCTTCCGCCGTATATATCTCTCTTCCACTCGATTGGAACAACCATCGATTTGACTTTTTCGAGGCACATTAAACTTGAAACACTCCCATTCGTTTCCTACTTTTCCTATCATCGTCCTATCCTTAACAGAATAACACAGATTGGAAGAAGTTAAATAACAAACATGTATAAAAGTTATAGTTAAAATAATCTCTTCGTTAAAGTAATAAACATATTTGAATTAATGAGTGCAAATAAAAATAAATTTATCAATTAAATTGTATACATATTTCATTTCACTTCTTTGTATCCATACAAAATATTGATAATTCAATAAAAATGATTCAATTTTATTCATAAAAGTATGCAATCATTTCATCAATGTTTTGTTATGACGTTGTCACGTTAAGCTATCGTCCGTAAACCGACTTTACAGTCAACCAATTTTTTTTGACACTGGTGTTTAGAAAACTGTGTTGTTGTTCTGTGGCTTTTATTTACAAGTAGCCATTTTCCAGTTACCTGAAAATCATGCGCTGATTAAAAAATATTTTCGTCATTAAAAATCTTTTTTAAATCGCTGTTATTTTAAAAAAAAATTAAAAATGGCTCAAATAATATAGGTTTTTACTTGTAGGGAAAAACATCTCATGATGGTATTACTATGTACAATACTCTTTGGAGGCTTGTGAAGAATAAAATGCGTAATGCAACGGACCCGCGAGCTGCTTAGTGGAATTTATTTTTGAGCTCATCATTGGACGTCTTACTCGCCAACGTAACTGTCGAACAAACCAGTCGTGGAGGCCAGGCGGTGGCGAGTCGTTGACTGTTTTTCAAATTTCACTTTGAATGTCAAGAGTTCGAATACAGTAAGTGATTTTTGTCATCAGAGTGCTTTTAAATTTGTTCTGTGTTTAATCTCTAATTTAAATTCTGAAATTTGAACAGAATTGAGTGTATTGGTGTACCATAGGCGTACCCAAGATTTTTTTCGGGGGGGGGGGGGGGGTTCTTCCAGATATTTTTCGTGGGGGGGGGGGGGCCCCTTCTTATTTTTAAGAAAAACTGCATAAACACCAAAAAATAATTGTTTATAACAAACTTTTTTAAGCTTGCATTCTTTTTACAGAAGAGTTCTTCTATTTTTTTTTGGCAAATTCAGTAAGCACATTCTCCGGGTCGATGTGGATGTTGTAGTGGACATTCATGAACCAACCAACCACTGCAATTCAAATATGTTTACGTTAACTACTCACCAATTGGGCTGCTTGGTGACGTTCTCTCTCGTCGCTCGGTGTGAAACTTCAAGAAAATGAGTTTTGAATGACATGCGTGTTCATTTGGGGGGGGGGGGGTTAACCTCCAAAACACCCCCCCCCCCCCCTGGGTACGCCTATGTGGTGTACTATTAATGAACGATTCCCTCGAGGTTTGTTGACGGCAGTAGGGTTTGACTGTTGTTCGGCTGGAAAATCGTGGGCGAGTGATGGTCCCGTGCCCAGAAGACAAGAATCTTTACCAGATTACACTCCACGAGTTAGAACCCTGCTGCAAGTACATCCCGAAAAAATTTAAGTTCAAACCATTTGGTCTAAAAGTGCTTTTTAAAGGATTCTATACGCATTTGAGGATGTAGTTGAACGACGTTTTAAACAATTTCTACGACCACCGCAAAACTTGTCACTGTCGTAAAATTAATTTCTTAAAGTAATTTGGGGTAACATCATTTTCCATACAATTTTCGGACGTGTTGTTATCCCAAACTATTTCAAAGAAATACGCTTCAAGTATTGCGGTGGTAATAGAACTTTGTTCAATAAGACATTGGCCATAAACTCAACACATACTATCCATGCTAATATTATACATGCGTAAGTGTGTTTGTTGGTTCTTCCTTCTTTCACGCAGCAACGGAGCAACGGATTGACATGAATTTTGGCATAGAGATAGTTTATGTGCCGGAGAGTGACATAAACTACTTTTTACACCGGTAAAAAAATTGCACGGTTCCTGTTGGCTAGATCTGGAGCGTTTTATCCATGATAACGGGTTTTGCATTGTTAATACTTTCTGCGTCTCCGTGGCAATTGCCATTTCATCGGTTGCTTGCAGTTCGAGGTGGATTTGTCGATTAGTTAATATTTATACTCAGTTTAGGCGTTGTTTTGGTTCTGTGCTTAAGTGTTTTAATGCCCCGCAAACGTAAACCAAGTATTTCGAGTGCCTCTCTTCGTCTTCTGGCAACGCCTATTGCATTGTTTAATTTTTTTTCTTTCGAGGCGCGGCAGTGGCGTACCTATGATTAGGGGCATGTGTAATGAACTAACTGTATGTGTTCTGACTTGCAAAGCGCGGTACTTTAGCTAGTGTTCTGTATGTTCGCGACAAGAAAGAAGTTCAGCTCCAACTTCTAAGACCTCGGGAAGCTCTTGGCAACTTGTCTCCCCGTGATGGACCTACAGCCGCAGTCCTGGTCATGGGGGAGAAACTAGGGACTAGAGACCTAGTTGTTGAAGTAGTTTCGGGCCCATTCGCTAGATAGTAGCTTTCATAATATATTACTAACGTACCTGGCTAAATTTATCAGGCAAACCAACCAGTGCAAATTAATTCACTTTATTTTAGTAGCCACATATTTTTTAGTGTAGCATACCAAAAATTTAGCATCTTTTACTAATTTATATATTACATGTTTTTTATTACATTGCAAAATTGTTTTTTGTACAGTTTAAATCTCAGTTGCTACGCAATAAGTCGCCAAGTAGTTAAATTAACATTTTAATCCTCCCGTCAAGAGGGTTTTTGCTGGTAGTTATGGGCCCACCCAACAGATAGCGTCACGTGTCGCCAGGGGCGCAACAACTAAATTTCCAAAGGGGGGGCAAAATGTCTTTTTATAAAGAATCATCGATCCCCTCTATTGAAGCGGGGGGTCCGGGAAAATTTGTATTTCAAGGTGGAAAATGGTGCTATTTAAGCAGTTTTATTATCTAAAAATTGATAACACAGCACTTTCTTTGCCCCCGTTTGCCCCCACTTCTAGGTTTCAAAGGGCGGGGCAAAATACCCTCCCCCCCCCCCCTGTTGGTGCGCCCCTGCGTGTCGCGCAACACATTGTTTCAATTCCCACTCTAAAAGTCGCACTTCTACATCTCCCTCCTTGTTCTGTGGTAGTCATGGGCCCGCCCGACAGATAGTTGTGGGAAGCCTTCATTTCACAGACGAGAGCGCCACACCCGAAGTTCCCCGAAGTTCATGCTCGCTTTTTTTCCCGTTATATCTCATTTTATAAACCGGTGTGGCATTAAATTTTGCGGTCGATTAGGATAGGTTAGCTAAATTATAAATACTTTAAAACATTGTGGATGGTTGGTTATATTTGGTAAGGATAGCTACATTAAAAATACTGTAAAATCATTTTATGGTTGCTTAGCAGGCGCGTAGGAACCGGGGGTGGGGGAGGGGGGGGGCGACCCAGGCGACTGCCCGGCCATAACATTTCATGGCCGGGCAAAGTGATGGTTTTGCCCGGCCATTGATCAGATGAACAAGAGGCATTGTCTTCATTGCAATGCTAAGTGGTTTTGTGGGATTTTCTTGCCTGTGCGTTACTTTATTCTTAAAATAAATTAAGACTTTTCGATAAGTGTACAGACATAATAAATACGGCAACTGTTCTTGTTTTCTTCTAAATATTCACGTTTTACAATGCTGATAGCGGAAATATTATTGTGGGATATAAGACCAGTAAATGTTTCCGCTCGTTCCGCCTCGTTTCTACCTAACGGTAACGACCTGACGTGCAGAGCGCTTTCCACATCAGTCATCATTCAACAGCTGTACGTCTTGCTTTTAAGTCCAAGAAACTTTGTGAGCCGTACTACAGAACTGTTTAAAATAAACTTATTTATCTGTAGTATCGTGAGTGAGTAGTGCGGAATGGCAGTGATGAAAAACATTTAGGGTTTAAGGAGAAAATTTATAACAGTATTTTAATTTTTGGGGCGTACAATGACTCAGAAAAGCATCAACTTTTTCTTTAACAACCGTTCTGCACAGTCCTGCAGTTCATCACAACCACCGTCTAAAGAGCAGTGCACATTAGGCTGTAATGCCTGTGAAGACAAAGATCCTAAAGAAGAGTTGGATTCCTTTAACTCAGGTATTAATTACTTTTGAGCAGTTTAGACTAAGACGAATTTTTACATGATCCCGAAAACTATATATAATATACATATTTAACATTATAGTTTAGTATGTCGGTACATTATTTTTTTCCGCTCGTCGCTCGTGATTATTTCATCGAGTAATAAAAAAATTTATTTGAATCTGCAAATCATTGAACAAGAATTTATCAAGCAGATTTACAGTTATTTTTTAACCATCTTCACTCGCCTATTCTGTGGGGTTCGCATTTTAAACTTATTCTTAAAGGGAGTCTGGCAGTAAAAATATTAAAATATTGACTTTTTTAATTTTGAATACCAAAATAAAATTTCGACTTTCCTGAATAAAATGATGTGTGTGTTATTGCGAGAAGCTTTTTTCCATCTTTAATTTTTAATTTTTTTTAAAGTTGAACTGCATTTTTTGAAAAATTAATTTTTGTGACTTTTTTAATTTTAAATGCTAAAAAAATATTTTGACCTTTCTGAATACAATGTAAATACTTTCTAGTACTCCTTTCAATAAAAAATATAACGAATAGTAAATTTTCAAACTTTAGAGCCTTAATTCAGATTTGGTTGATGTATAGACCTTTCCTGTATTGACCTTGATTTATGAAGTCTGACAGTAAAAAGGAAAAAAGAAAAAAAAAACTACTTTATCAATTTGAATGTGTTATTTTGTCATATAACTTATCATAAGATATTTAGATTTTCAGATTTATTGATGGTAAAGCAGTTTTTCTGTCACGTTTTAAATTAATATTCAGTGGACACTAGGTACACAATATGCTTGTGTCAATACATTCTGAATATTGGCATCATCTAAGACTATTTAATTAAAGGTGTGTAACATTAAGAGTTCTCCTGTCCTGATATGCACATGAATTTACTTAAGAGTGGGCAATGAGTGGGATAATGACGTCTTTGTTAAATTGTTTACTCAAGGCTCAGCCTCATTTAAATATTTGATTATAGCTTGTTTTGATTATTGCAGTTGATTGTTAGTACATATTAAGAAAATGAAACTATAGCTATAGATAGTTGGCAAAATATATTATCTCACAATAGAAATATTAATCTTCAACCACCGTCATGTAATTATGATGCAATTAGTGAAACATATTTTTAATTATAAATACATCTTTTCCTTTTCTACAGCTCTAGATAACTTGATGATATCTGGGGACTAAATTTGAAGGTGCTTGTAATTTATGTATTCTTTGCAGTGGGAAAATTCAACAAATTGCTTTTAAAATGAATTCTACGAGGCGAAAACTGAAAAGTGAACACTGTTTTGTGATGCCGAGCCTTAAGCAAATTTTTTTATAAAAAAAAGTTAAAATTTCTGCTAGTAGTACATTCTAGTTTTATGTACGAAAGATGCTTAAATAGCACCATTTTGCTCCTTAGAATAGTTTTTTTTTCTCCCGGGGAGAGCCCTCGGACACTTGCTTTGTTAAATCCACCACTTATAATGATACTCTCCTTTGCCCCCCAATTAAATATTTGCTTCCTACGCACCTGTTGCTTAGCTAATAACTTTATAATATGTATCTATCCAGGGATAGGAAACTGTTTACATGATTTCACAGTATCTTTAATGTAGCTATCCTAACCAAATCAACCGTCCACAATGTTTTAAAGTATTTATAATGTAGCTAACCTAACCTTTTACAATGAACAAAAAAAAAACCGAAGATGCACGATCGCGGAGCCGACTGCTCGACACGGGGCAGAGAGTCGGGAGCGGACCAATTAGCGCCGAGCTCTCCGCTACCCGGCGCCGCGGGACGCCGGCCCAATTAAACGCAATTAAAACTGCCCAATTAAAGGGTAAAAACAAAAAGGGGACGTATCGGGTCTTTAAGTGGCGAAAACTCAACTCGGGAACAACCAATGCCTCTGGCTGAGAACTCCACCCCATGGCGTTGGGTGAGATTCAGTGGTCAATCTTGAAAATGCTGATTGTCGCCTCTGATAGTTCCACTCTGTTTCCACCCCCCCCCCCCCCCCTCATAAAGACACTATCACGCTCTCATTGTTAAAACCCTGCCGTAGGCCTAATTTCATTCTCTGTCCGTACAGTGGGCCTACTTTCGCGGTATAAAGCTGAGCTGGATAGTGCTTTGCGACATTACTTATGTGCTTCGGCTTATTAAATAATAATTTACTACAAAAATAGGCTAAATTCTTTGCTTTTTTATAAACTATATAAATTAGTTACAAATCGGTAAGTTTCCTAGCTAGTTAGCATCATTTAAAATGTGGGGTCTATTTGAAACATACATTTCCCTTCTAGCAAACCAACTTCTAGTTAATTTAATTCCTCTAAATAATTGTTGAAATGAATCGATATTTTTGACGTGACAACGTCTAATAAATCGATGAACGCCGGCTGCACGCACGAAAAAGTGTTTCGTTACGCACATTGTTCCGTTACGCTGTGTCCCGTTACGCTCATTGTACGCTTGCGCCGCATCTATCTCTCTTCCACTAGACTGTTCATAAAGTGAAGTAAAAAGTTAATGTGGTTTTCATTGCTTATTACAACAACAATTTCGGCAATAAAGGTTAATTATTCTTGCATTTTAAAAAATCTGATTATTAGTATAATTTCAAGGATTTATTATTTTATTATTAAAATAAAAATGATTCAATTTTATTCATAAAAGTATGCAATCATTTCATCAATGTTTTGTTATGACGTTGTCACGTTAAACTATCGTCCGTAAACCGACTTTACAGACAACCAATTTTTTTTTTCTGACGAAAGCATGTATGCAGCTCCGAGAGATTGGCGTCTATTTCTGCGCCGCACGTGGTCGAGTCAGTCGATAGAACACGTGATCACACGTGTCAAGTACTGCCACATAGAGAATAACATGACACATTGACTGAGTGGGGGCAGTTTCTTACTGCAGCTCTCAATGTCAAACTTGTGTGTGTTTGTGTGTGTATATATATATTTATTTATTTATTTATTTATTTATTTATTTATTTATTTATTTATTTATAAGAAATTGGCCATTACCAATTTTTTTGAAATTTGAATCCCAGAAAGTACCTCGAATATACCACTCGAATCCGAATGTAGGTGTCAAGGATCGAACACAAATTATTGTACAGTCAATTTAAAATTCTACCCTTGAAATGGTTGTTCCACAAACTTAAGTTTGCAGAACCAATACATATTGTAATATTATTTATATAATTATATGTTAAAAGTACAATGTATTGGGGAATGGTAAGAGGGTAGGTATGGAGAAAAAAAATAACCCAGTAAACTTCAGAATTATCAGTGTTGAATTTTTAAAATTTACTTTATATTTTTCTTAGAATATTTTTCCTAGAATATCGAATTCTTCCAATACTAAGGATTTTATGGTATTTGAGTATTTAATTGGCTCAACGCTTATATACTGTGCCATGTAACTTTTCTCAAATTTGACAGTTCCCAAAAGTAGATATCAACGTACCAATTTTCCAAATGTCACGTGCAAAGCATTACCTGAATATTTTCACCATACCTCTAAAACCACACGTGAAGTTAATTTACAATCACTGACCGAACAACAGTTGCATAATAATACGCATATTGGGCGAATCTGAGCCAATTCAAATGAAATAGATTATAGGCTTGTATCTGTTGAGAGGTATACTAAGTCGGTCCCACATTTCATATCTAGAAGTTTACGATCACTATATATGTATGTGTATACGTATTTATTTATCGCACGTGTGAACGAACTGTCACAAAAGTAACTAACTCTCTATTGTAAGATATTAGCAATCGTGTAAGAGCTCGCATTGTGTCAAAAAGGACGAAATACGACGTTGGTGACATGAAACCTCACCAGCAGTCGACAACTATCGTTCCTCACGTCGTATCGATCAGTTATCTAGCATGAGGTCTTCAGTGTTGAGGCCTACTTTATAAAAAAACGTAATACACGTAAGACTTAGGAATTGAATTCATGCAATGTAGGTTAACCACTTTACTGTAAAGAATATTTTTGTACTTTTACAAGAATAGTCCTTGGAAACTAAGTTGCGAACGATATCACTTGTAAAAATGCAAGACAGAACTGTACCAGTTTCAATTTCACAAAGCTCTGCCATTGCAGTTATACGAGTGATATCGTTGGCAACAGACTTTCAGAAATTTTACTTGTAAAAAGAACAAAAATTTGTGTTTAATACATTGTTCTCAAGTCAATGAATTTGTTAAAACAATTTGTAAATACATAAACATTAATGTTATTAAATACATGAAACACACATGTCAGGTTTTGTGCGTGAAAAATAAGCTTACACATGTGCGAACTGGCATTTCAACATGGTCTACTGGGAAAAAAACAATTCCTGCCGTGTTTGCGTAGCGGCATATCGGGCTGTAAAGGGGAGGAAATACGTTATTGTAGCCCACTAAGGATTACAAAAATTTCCCTCTGAAATAATCTCTGTGTAACCTTATGTAGCTCATATTGGTACGATTTTCTTATTCTGTCTTTTTTTTTTTTTATCCTTTAATAATATTCGCAGGCTTTCACGGCCATTGTCTGAAGTAGCTTGGCTTCTGGGTTGTACCGCGTCCTTACTAGGAAACTGCTCCCTGATGATGGCGACTGCAATGTCGACCGAAACTTTGGTGAATTATTCGCCAAGGACGCGGCTACAACCCAGAAGCCAAGCTACTTAAATCCTGAAAGAGAGGGTCTGGACCCCCACGGAACCCCACATGGCTACGTAGTTGTAATGGCGAGAGGCAATATCAAGTAAAAAATGATGTGCAATTTAGCGATTTGAAATCGTAGGGTTGGTACATGTGTTCGAAACATACAACTCGGAAGTCGAAATACGGCGTAGTTTCCACGAATATTCAGTTGTTCGAAATCACGAAGAACTCTTCGACTATTCGAGTTGTTGTAAAGTCCGCACATTTACTGTAATTTCTAACAGTGTGTGAGTGGGGCTAGTATTCAGTTTATTGGTAGGCCTACGTTAATCTTTCTTCGTCCATTTTTCCAAGTTTTCTCTACGCCATACGGTGTCACACGGCAAGAATCATTCCAAGAACGTAAATTCTATGCTGTTCTCAATATATGTCGTTATTTGAAGTTTTGCATGACTAGTTACGTAGCGGTCACTAAGCCAATAGTTCGACAAGGAATGCGTTATGTGTGGCACGAGTGATTTGAAATCGTAGGGTTTGGTTGTAGTCTTGGCAACTCTTCGTACTTCACGAGCGACCCGGGGGTTGTCTCGAGGCTCGCAAACAGAGCGGACCTTGCGAGGGCCCGTCACAGAGCAGAGTACGAAGGCCAGCGGGCAGCAAACAAGACGTCTGACTCACAGAACCCACCGCCCGTCGCTCTCGGAGCTCCTCCGACCAATCAACGGCGTCGTTATCGCGGTCGCAGTGCGAGTCACGGGCAGCCAGAGCGATTTCCTCCACAGCCACGTCAGCTATTTCAAGATACAAATAATGTCGAACCGTCACTGAATTTCGAAAGTAACATTGAGTCATTTCAAATATTATTTTGAAGCAACAAAAAAAAATTATTTCATTTTTGTTGATTTTGTCTTGTATAACTTACGTAAAACTAAATTTAAAAAATTTATTTATACATTTTTATTCACTCAGATATTTTAAAAAAAAAGTATTTATTTTGTTTTCTTCCTTTGAGTCATTGCTGCGATAAAAGTAAAATATTTTGGTTGATTAGCGTTTTTATTATTATTATTTTATATATTTCTCTATTTTCGAATTGATGGGCTTTGAACATACATACACAAACTTTCACGCAATAGGGGGTTCGTCAAGTTCGTGTCATTATTTTGTATTTACGTCTAAACTGCTAATCTGGTAAACTTTTTCAATTGTCAAACTTAAAAAAAAATATCCGGAGCATACGTTTTGCGTTTTAGCTACTAAAATTATATATATTTATTTATTTAAATTATTTTGTAGTATCGATAATGAGAATTAAATGGATTACAGAACTGAAAAATTTAGGCTTAAAGGTAATGTTACTGGTTTTAATTTCAATTGTAATTTGAATTTATTTCTGAAATAATATATATTTAATTTACTTACCGGCAAAATTCCTCACAGGTTTGATAATTTTGAAAGACTGGGTAAATTTTAAAAAAAAATGTTCTGAAATATACATTAATTCAAACCATATCGTGATGTAACTAGCAAAATTTCCTTTTGACTAAAAAAAAAAAAAATATATATATATATATATATATATATATATATATATATATATATATATATATATCTGTACTGCACAAGAATGTTAAAAATTGTAACTCGGAAAATTATGCGTAGAGTAGGGTATGCTGTGAAATTGAAGCCACGCCTACCTAAAAGTTTGCCAATGCATGTCGGGAACATGAAATAACGACGTGGGATAGGAAAAAAAACCCGCCAAGCACAGCAGAGTAGGTACAGTACAAACGCACACACGCCATTCGCCCGGACTAAACTTGGCGTGGCAATGAACCTTTGCGAAGATACCGTTAAATGTTAGCAGGGTTATTCACGCGACGTATCTCCTCGTTTGACCATCTCGCGGCGGAGCTTGGAGCGCAAAGTGTGTGTTGACCATATAAGGTAATACCGCGACTTGCCTTGACTTCTAGGGAGGATAAGGACAGTCAACAAAACTGCCCCCCCCCCCTCTACCCCCTTCTCCAAAACCCTTCTAAAGACTACAGCGTGGCCAGCAAGGACGCTGTCGACTACCAATGGAGTCATGGAGAAAGTTATTAGCTGTTGTTTATTTTAACATGTGTTCACTTTTCAATTAATAGGCATTGCATCTGGTAGCTGGCTCCATTCTGTAGAAGTTTGCAAAAAGATATTGGGCAAGTTGAGACTATTCTAACTTGCACAGAGATGCAGAGATAAATTGACACACCATTTTTTTTTGTATCTTGTGTAGTTTATTAGTTAGCTACTGGCTCTGAAGTGAGTACAGAGGGTAAAAGATATATATGTATATATATAAACATGGAGGGAGTGGAATGGGGGGAAGGAAATAAAATACACAGTTAAAATTAAATTTAGAAGTACATTTGTCAAGAATTGCACTATCCGTGGTTGTACAGCTCTAAGTCTCGTTTACGATCAAGTACTTACGAGCTAACAGTACCTAAGTATTAGTCATGTCCTTAAAAGTATTAGTCATGTCTTTAAAATATGATTGTGATTACGACTGAATATAATAGTTTTACTGTCAATCACAAACCATCACAGTCATACAATGCACTAACGTAGTCAAGGATCGATTTTATTTGAGTTCAGAGTTTACGTCCACGGGTGTATCTACCTGTGCTGGTTTCCATTAATTATTAATGAACTACCGTTGATGCGAATATTGTTTATGTCAAGAAAGATTCTTCACAAGCATGTTACTAGTTTCAAGATCCCAATTGATATGTTACACCTACATTATTTCTTCATTATTGCAACTATTTAGTTTAGTATTCCAAATGTTTAACCCGTCTATGGACTTTCTTGGGCTTACCTTCTACTTTGACTGTCTTACGCCGTTTGTTATTGAAACAATTTTTACAACAAATGTTGCAATGAGATTTCTATACAGTAAACGCTCTATTAAATATCAGCATTATGTCATTGGTTATATGGTCGTTGGCTTGGATTATTCGTTGGGATGCGTTTATTAAACTACATTTTTATGGTAAGCATCATAATTATTGATTAAAAAAATTTTAATACCTAACTGATTTAAAACATGTATTAAATTTTGTTCAAAAATATAATCTCATGTTTGAAATTATGTTGTTTAATTATTGTCTTTTTAGGAGACAGCCTAAAAATTAATTCAGTAGCAGTGAATTATTTTTTTAAACTGCAGGTAAAATGTGTGTTTGATAGAATGAAGATTAGCTTACAGCTAAACATATCAGATAATGTTTAACATGCTTGAAGATAAAACAGTTCAACAATGTAGTGAAAATGTAAATCTTCTCGTCACGGCCATGAACCATGTATGTAAAAGTGGCCACTTCAGCGTGCAAATTTTCGCAAAAAAATCACTTAGCATTTTTCTTCTTTTTTTCAATATGAAAATTATTTTAAAATAATTCGAAAATCACCGGATAGTAATTTAGTTTTGTGCGTGACAAATTGTTTTAAATTACGTATCTTTCCCTTATTCAGACTGTTTTTGACGTGACAACGTCTAATAAATCGATTAACGCCGGCTGCATGCAAGAAAAAGTGTCCCGTTACGCACATGTTCCCGTTTCGCTGTGTCCCGTTACGCTAATTTTATATTGCTCTTTGCTAACTTGAACCTCCTAGCATTGCGACCGAGTCCGCGGCGTAATTCTATTTTCATACATTTCAATGTAGCATTTTAATTGCTCTTTGCTAACCCGTTCCTCCTAGCATTGCTGCAGAGTCCGTGGCGCAAATAATATATATTTTATTATTTTTGACTACATCTGGTGTTGGGTAAGCCATTTTCCTTCACATCATTCTTTAAACACTCCCATTCCTACTTTTCCTATCATCATCCTATCCTTAACAGAAGAACACAGATTGGAAGAAGTTAAGGGGTCCTCCCCCGGGAAAATTTGAATTTTAAGGTGTAAAATAGTGCTATTTTAGCAGTTTTCGGTACTTAAATTTAAATATTGTAATAATAATAATAATTTTATAATTTAATATAAAATTTGTTTGAGTGATGAATAAGAATTTAATTAAAGATTTGGTGTTTAGGGAGGGTTTGAACCCCTAACCCCCACTGGTTACGCCCCTGTGTGTTGTGAGTTGACTTTGCGGCACTTGTACCGGGCCAAGTGATAGACTCAGTTTAAATCACCCGCGCCCCAGCTTTTTACAGTTGGCACTGCAAGGGTCGACGTCCATAAACCGTGAGAGTGGCATCCCTGCAGTGAGAAACAAAAAAAAAAAATCAGTCTTCGTTTTGATCGGCATGATGGCGGTAGGCCGCAATGGTGCGGGCTGATGCTATCGTGTAATTTATGTTGCATCGTCGGTTAAAAACCATCTCGATACAGTCCACATATGTTTGTCAACATTAACAATACAACATGCAGCAATCTATCCGGACATGACTTTGTGTCAGCTTATCCCACGAGACCAGCTCTTGGGTCTCAGATTACGTGAGCCCTCAGAGGCTCCTCCCCCCCCCCCCTTTTTTTTTTCCACCTTCCACGTGAATCCTAGAGATTTGCGTCCCTGCTGATGTCTACCGTGTTTTCTTACTGTAGGGAGTGCTTTAGGGGCAGGTATCAGGGTTCCCTAGCCCTTTGAAGTGCTGACGTTGTGAGCGACGAGGACAGCTCCGGTTACCAGCCTGGACAGCTGGCAGAGGTTGGGTAGGCCTCCACCGGACCGCGGGTTCGCTGGGTGATTGAGGAGTCCCAGTGTGAGGCGGGAGACTGGGGTAGGCGCCAGAAGTGATGACTCCAGAGGGCTTTGGGAGCATCCAACTTGCTGGTGAGCTGAGTGGGGTAGGGGGCTGGAGGTGGTGCATAAGCTGGGATGGGTAGCCTCAGCCTCTGTGTATAGCCAACGGCTTTAACGCCCTCCCGGTTGCGTATGCGGCGTATCCGCATCCATGCCCATGGGGGCCCCAGCCTAGACATCCTTATAGGATATGAAGGCTGGGTTATCAAAAATGGTTGGAGGAGAGATCCTCAAAACCTGTAGGGAGTGATCCCTAGCAGTTCTGTTTAACTTATATAGCTCTGGATTGTAAAAAAAAAAAAAAAAGTGGGGGCTGGTTTGTCTGCAAAGTTGGTTTACGGACGATAATTTTACGTGATAAACGTCATAAGAAAAAATAGATGAAAATTTGCATCCTTTTTAATTTTCAAATATTATTTACAGCTTTTGCTAATTTAATTTAAATAATTTGTTTAAATATAATCACGAGCAGTTATTAGTTGAAAAGCCCGCCTTAACCTGTTTGATATATTATAGAAGATTTTCTCGCACGGTGGTTGGCCGGTTCTTGGCACGCTCGGCTCAGGCGGGACTTGACAATGAGTCTTTTTTTTTTTTTTTTTTTCGTGCGTGCAGCCGGCGTTCATATCGATTTGTAAGACTGTTATCACGTTCAACAAAACAAAAAAAAACGAAGTGGAATTTCTCCCACCCTACCCTGATGGGGAGCACACGTGGGAGGGGAGTGTGAGAATGCCGGCCGTGGGGTGGGGGGGTGGTCGCACAAGTGAACCACGGGCCTCGCCGGCTCCTGGCCGCTGGCACGGAGGGCGCCACTGCATGCGCGGGCCAACCAGAGCGTGCTGTGTGCGCGGCCGTGTCTCGGGATCCGTTACTAATTGCCTGCTGCGAGTGCTTTCCCCCCCTACTCCTCCTCCTACTCCTTCTCCCCGAGTGCAGCCTTGCCCGCCGCTGCTGCTGGGGCTCTGCTTCTGCCGCGCGCGCCGCCAGCACTGCACACTCCCAGAACAAGGAGGGTAAATAAACAAGTGCCACTCTTACAGTGGAAACTGAAACCATGTGTCGCTATCTGTTGGGCGGGCCCATAACTACCAGCAATTAAAAAATCGGAATAGAGGTTCTCATACGAAGTTTTTTTTAATTTTTTTATTTTTTTTAAATGGGGGACCCCCTCAGGGGGTCCGCCCCGCCAAAAAATTAGCTCTTTATTTTAAAAAAAAATAGAATACAAATAGAAAACATGGAAGAGAACATATGATACATTTACATTAAGGTATTTACAATTAAAGATACATACATTTTTGTCCCTTCCATCATTCCAGTCCTTGGGGGCCGATACGGTTTTTTTGTGGTTATATTAAGTTTTCTCCTTGGCGGCGCAAAACTAATTTAATCGATGCGAAAATACCTAATGCTGTTTTGTAATTAACCGTCATTTAATAAATAAATAAAGGAGTAGGAGGTGCAAAAACCCATTGTATTACACACCACAAAATTAGTGGCTACCTAAATAGTGAATTTTCACTGGTTTGTTTGCCTGATAATAGCTTATACATTACTTCTCCTAATAAATTAATGTAGTTTATGTCAGCAATATATTATGAAAAATACTATCTAGCGGACGGGCCCATAACTACTTCACAAAACTAGGTCTCAGTCTCGGTAATTAGAGTTTCTCCCCCATGTCCACACTCCCAGACGCACAGCGGCAGAGAATAGAGGTTCCGCGAAGAAGAAAACAATCACTGTTTGAAGAAGAGACTCTTCCTACATACCAAGGTTTATTTTTTTTTTTTTTTAATAAGCTCCACCAAAACAAGTAGTTCACCCAGATATTATTTTAAAAAGAGTTTTATCTTAGAAATAACCAACCAGTTGGCTAGGAAAAGTCTCGTTTTGTTTACTTCCTTCCCTTCCTCTTTTCACCCTGGCCAGACCTCTGCCCCTACCAATAACTCAGTGGTTGAAACACTCTAAAAAAAAATTCAGAATTACGATACTACTACAATGGTATCTATCTCTCCTAAAAGCTATTTGGTTAGAAAAAAAACAAAGTACTATTCCTATGATCTTCTCTACCTTTTACTAGAAATTTACCATACAATGTAAAGGTCAATAGCTCTTTCATTACATGTTAGGAGCATTGCAAAAAAATTAGCACTCGTGAACTAAGTTCTCTGAATCTCATACAATTATGTTTTGTGGTGCTTGCCTGGTTTAATGAAACCTGATGTAAAATTAAAATTTCAACCAAGATAAGTGAAACTAATTGCAATGTCTTTAAGTATATTTTACAAACTCATTGAACGCTTGAGTTCGACAGAGCATAACGACACTTAAGGGTGTGCCTCCCATTTTAGGTCATGATTTTATATTTATATTAATCACTGATCAACTTGAAGACTTTTTCAATTGTTTAACTTTCACGAAATGAAAAATATATAACAACACTGTCTACATCAAATGGTTTGCATTTCTATCACAAAAACTCATTTCATTTTTTTTTGGCTGTCAAAATCGTAACAAATTAGAGAATTTTGAAATGTCAGGTAAAACTAATTGATATTTTCTGAAATAAATTCAAACCATTTCTTGAAGTAGCCAGTGGCATTGCAGTTAAACCTAAAGTTTCAGTTCTGCAATAAGTTAAATTCTTCTTATTTGTACAACCCAAAAAATGTTAAAAATGTAACTTTGGGAGCTAATTATGCAAAAAGTATGCGTTGTATATATTTTTCATTTCGTGAAAGTTAAACAATTGAAAAAGTCTACAAGTGTATCAGTAATGACTGTTAATATAAAATCTTGACCTGGAATGGGAGGCACCCCCTCAACTGGAATGTAACGAGTACTGTGGTCAGTTGCGAGCAGCGTGGCTTAGAGCCTGCGGAACCGGTTCGGATGACAAAATACTGTCCGCCGGACTTTCCAACAGACGAAAATAAACTGTTGCGTAACCAGGATGAAGGAGCGCAAGTACAACGATCGGTAGACATCGCCCTTCTGCGAAGAGAAACACTCTATTAAATGAAATAATTTATAACGCAAATAAATTATACAAACGCCAACACAACCTCACTTTTTTTTTAAACTTGTGAATTCTCTTTACTATGACTATTTTAGTTAATTAAATATATTCCAGGGTAGTTTCACTATCATAAAGTTTTCATTTGGAACACAAACACGTATGGTATTTCCCAAATTTTTTTTGTGAAAGTGACTATATAGGTTTATGTAGATACAGGGAAGCCTTCTTTTCACAGACGAGAGAGCCAAAACCCGTAGTTCCCCGAAGTTCATGCTTTTTTTTTTGCGTATCTTTAATGTAGCTATCCTAACCAAATCAACCGTCCACAATGTTTTAAAGTATTTATAATGTAGCTAACCTAACCTAATTGTCCATTAGTATCATAGTATCCTTTTATCAACACTGCCATATTTATTTACAATGAACAAAAAAAAAAACCCGAAGATGCACGATCGGGCGTTTGGCTCTCTCGTCTGGGAAAAAAAAGGCTTCCCAACACGTGGGTCAGTCATCTTCCTGTGAAAATTCCATTGCATGATGCGCGCGCATAGTAAAACTTCACTCGTCTTTCTTCTTTTTTTCAGTAATGTGCCTAAAGAAGTTTTAACTTCAACAAAAAAAACACACAAACACACACACACACATGGGTCGTGGCCGTCACGCGCGTTTGAAGTGCAACTTCACAGTCAGGTGTGCCGTCTAGCACTACCTCCCCCCCCCCCCCTCCTTCCTGTCCAGCCAATCCTGAGCTTTGCAATTTTTTCCGTTGCGCCTCGACCTGCACTACCGGCTGTGAAGAAGTTCTCGCTCGAAAAAAACCGCCCGGTCGACCGACCTTGAAGGTTGGGCGGGTGAAACCTCTTGGAGCGTTGTTTGGGGAGGAGGGGGGGACGCCAGACGACCGGTTAGCGACGGACGTAACGGCTGCCGTGGGCGGAAGGAGCGGGTCGCCGTGTTGTGTCTGCCCGCGCTTCTTCTCCCGACAGAACCAACTGTTCAGGGGAAGTCAAGTGACAGCGGCACGAAAGCAGCTGTCAGCATTGCCCGTGTCGTACGCAGCACTTTTGTGTCTGAGAGCTTTACAGGGACATATCTCTCAAAAGTCTAGCTTAATTTATAGGATTACTAGAGACTCCCGAGCTTATCAATGTCGTCTACGCACTGCGACAGAGCCACAGCCGCAAGCGCTGTGGCCACTCTCACTCCCACGAAATCGAAGATTTAAAATCTTTGTAAAATTTGCTCCTAACTGAAATTTAAAACAGTGGTAACATTCAAGTTTTCTAGCAACATTTTAAATGTTTACCTCCGCAAACCTTGCGCGGAACACCGAAAACGAGAAGTTAAGTCCTAAATAATACTTTATTGACCACTCAACAATATGGCACTATAACGTAATTACTATAGTATACTTTCAGAATAGCAAACCAAAACTTACTCAAAACATTATTCTCAATGATTAAATTTAAAAATCTTTCACTACGTTTGACTAAATATGATATTTATTCAATAATATTAGAAGAGAGGTGTTCTGAAAAAAAGGGCACAAATGAAAATACGTATTACAAAAACACGTAGAGCCAGATGTGAAAACATTAAATAAACGTAGTTGCAAAGTTCTTAAACTTTAAATTAGTTTATTTGTTGAGAGCTTGTTACAATGTGTTTGACCGCTAAAGCGATCCGAGCCGCGTAGTGTATACTACTGCGAGGTTGTCGAAGTAGGCTCGGGTCGGGACGAATTTCGCTGTAAAGAAACAAAAGTTTTTAATACATGGAAAATTATCCCAAAGAAAAAACTTTGTACAATTGCAGAATGAACGTTTCTTAGTAACATATCAAAAGTTTACCGATGCAAACCTTGTGCGTCACACCAAAAACGAGCAGTTAAGCCCAAAATGTCAATTTTTTGCAACGATCCACAATAATGGATATTCCTAAGGCAGTTTATGGAGTAGACTGACAGTATGGAACCCAAAATAATCTATAAACATTGCCCTATCTGAGGATAGTGATAAAAAGTACCAAGTTTAAACATCTTTATATAAAATAGACAATTTAAATCATTAAAGTTAACGAATTCACTTTCATTCAATTTTTAGGAAATATAAATACATTTTACATAAACTTAAAGAGCCCAAAATGGAAATCGCTTAGAGAAAACTTTGTTGCGTATTTATTCATATTTAAATTGGTATATTTTTTAAGTGTCTCATACAATTAGTCTGACCTCTGAAGCGATCCGAGCCGCGTAGTGTATACTACTGCGATGTTGTCGAAGTAGGCTCGGGTCGGGACGAATTTCGCTGTAAAGAAACAAAGGTTTTTAATACATGGAAAAATATCCCAAAGAAGAAACTTTGTACAGTTGTAGAGTGAACGTTTTTAAGTAACATATCAAAACTTTACCGATGCAAACCTTGTGCGTCACGCCAAAAATCAGCAGTTAAGCCCAAAATGTCAATTTTTTGCAACGATCCACAATAATGGATATTGCAAATGCAGTTTTTGGAGTAGACTGACAGTATGGAACCCAAAATAATCTAGAAACATTGCCCTATCTGAGGATAGTGATAAAAAGTACAAAGTTTGAACACCTTTCTATAAAATAGACAATTTAAATCATTAAAGTTAACGATTTCACTTTCATTCAATTTTTAGGAAATATAAATACATTTTACATAAACTTAAAGAGCCCAAAATGGAAATCGCTTAGAGAAAACTTTGTTGCGTATTTATTCATATTTAAATTGGTATATTTTTTAAGTGTCTCATACAATTAGTCTGACCGCTGAAGCGATCCGAGCCGCGTAGTGTATACTACTGCGATGTTGTCGAAGTAGGCTCGGGTCGGGACGAATTTCGCTGTAAAGAAACAAAGGTTTTTAATACATGGAAAATTATCCCAAAGAAGAAACTTTGTACAGTTTTAGAGTGAACGTTTCTTAGTAACATATCAAAAGTTTACCGATGCAAACCTTGTGCGTCACGCCAAAAACGAGCAGTTAAGCCCAAAATGTCAATTTTTTGCAACGATCCACAATAATGGATATTGCAAATGCAGTTTATGGAGTAGACTGACAGTATGGAACCCAAAATAATCTAGAAACATTGTCCTATCTTAGGATAGTAATAAAAAGTACACAGTTTTAACATCTATATATAAAATAGACAATTTAAATCATTAAAGTTGAGAAATTCATTTTCATTCAAATTTACGGAAAAGTTAATACATCTTACATAAATATAAAGAGCCCTACTTGAAAATCGCTTTCAATAAACGTTGTTGCATATTTATTCTTCTTTAAATGGGTATATTTTTTAAGGGTCTCATACAATTTGTTTGACCCCTGAAGCTATCCGAGCCGTGTAGTGTGTACTACTGTGAGGTTGCCGAAGTTGGCTTGGGGTCGGGACGAATTTCGCTGTTAAGAAACATGGAAAATTATCCCAAAGCAGAAACTTTGTACAGTTGTAGAATAAACGTTTCTTAGTAACATGTCAAAATTTTACCGATGATCCCTTGTGATCACACCAATAACGAGCAGTTAAGTCCTAAATGATAATTTCCCAAACGATCCACAAAATTGTGTTTCGTAAATAATTTAATAACTCTATAAATACTTTTTTTTAAGTAGGCTCCCAGTATACAGCAAACTTGGTTTGTCCTCAAACGCCATACTACTACGGTAATAGGAATATGAAATCACTACAGACAAGATTTTGTTCCGTTTACTATGGTGAAACCAGAGCTAACCGAGAAATGACCGAACGTCCCGGAAAGTTGTGATATTTGACGATATTGCGCGAGTAGCACACCCGTACGTGACTACAGAGAATGGATAGTTTCCTTAACCGTTAGTATTTCTGGTACGAACACCCTCTCACAGGTAGGGTCATAAAATACGGTCAAACTCTTGCAAAAACATCCACCACCGCTCTTTGCCACTAGCAATCCAACGACGTCAGCTAGGCGCAGCACTCAAATACATTAACTTATTAAAAAAAACTGAATATGTAATGCTACCTATACGTTTTACAACACAACTCGTGTTTTATTTATTTTCTGGAAAAAAAAACTATTATTATAGAAATTATGTTGTAAAAGTGAAAAAAAACTCAGAGTACATTTACGATGTATCGTTTTATTCAATTTTTATGTAGTAAACTGATTTTAAAGAAGTAAATATATAATTTTTCATTTTGTCGAATACAGGCTACATTAAAATTTTGCATTTTTCTGATCGAAAATAAAACGATGTATCAGAAATAAAAAAAATCGTTGCTAAAAAAATTATTTTTAATAATAAAATTTTTGAAACAGAATAAATCCATGCAGATATAAAACCAGAGGTCCTCTAGAAGTACACTAAGATACTACTACCGACAGCTCCATAATAATAACACAACACAGGCTAGAGAGTGAGAAATAACCTAGCGGCCAGAGCTGTGACGTTATATTTTATAGATAAATAGTTAAATTATACATTACATTATATGGTGTCAAAGGATTAACATCTTTTTTTTATGTAATTTGTGGCACTGGAAGGTTTATTTCCCCCCGTGTGTCCCTATAAATTTTAAATAGGTTTTTCTAAGAGGTGAAGTTATTTTCGTTGTCATAATGTTATCATATCTATTAAAAAGCTAAGTTGTTCATATTGGCCGTCTGCCATCTATCGGCCTGACGTGAAAACAACTCCAGGTTTTTAGGCTTTCTCACCTATTAAAAACTTGCTAGAATTTACAAGTCTTGTATATGTTTTCCATTTCTCAATATCACCACCGAATTTTTCTTTCAGTAGTTTATACAAGTGAGTTGCTTTTTTTCTTAGAAACATAAGCTCTTATTGGACTTATAGCGCCTTCAAATACCTTGTCCCAAGCTGACTTCATTGCATAGACACTCTGAAATTCTTCATTTGTCTGACTTAGAGCCGTCCTTCATTAGTCCCCAGTGTGTTTGCCTGAACTGCATCCGAGCTCTCAGACACAAAAGTGCTGCGTACGACACGGGCAATGCTGTGACAGCTGCTTTCGTGCCGCTGTCACTTGACTTCCCCTGAACAGTTGGTTCTGTCGGGAGAAGAAGCGCGGGCACAAACCTGTGAAAAATTTGTCCAAAGCTGAATTTTTGCACAGTTGTAGATTTGACTATGCTTAATAACATACAGAAAGTTTACCGCTGTAGACCATGTGCGTATCACCGAAAATTTGCATTTAAGTCCTAGATGACAGCGACTTACATCAGTCCATTAAAATGCTACCCATTTGTACAGTTTTTAATTTAGACTGTCCATAAAACTACCAAAATAATCTTGAGACTCTAATACAGCCATTAATGTTGTAAAAAGCATAAATTGTTAATATTAAAGATTTGATATTAAGCGATTAATTCATGACATATTATTTTTTATCTTTGCCACTCAGATAAAAATACTATTTACACCAATTTGAAGAGTCCAATGCGAAAAATGTCCAAATAAATGTTTTTGGTTATACCTTTAGCTTTAAGACAGTATATTTATAAAGAGTCTAACGTAATTAGTTGGCTCATTAAAGCTGCCCGAGCGTTGCAGTGTACTGCGGCCGTACTGATCTCTCACGGCCACCGCCGTTCCAGCGCGGCATTGCGACACACTGCGTGCTGCGACACTCATTCAACTGGGTCTTATTTAGGGATTACTTAAAACATAGCTAATTCATATGAGAGGGTGTATGTTACATGTAATGAGATATGCATTTTTTTTCTTATATGAATGTTTTTTGATACAATAAAATTAACAATAAACGATTTCTGCTTGGAACTTGTAAATAAAAAACTCTAGAAGTAGGTGAATATAGACGGTATGGTGGCAGGGGAGGGGGGAGGGGGAGCCGGGGAGCCACGGCGGCCATTTTGGATTACGTCACACTCGGCGGCCATCTTGGATTACGTCACTTCCGGCGGCCATCTTGGATTACGTCACTTCCGGTGGCCATTTTGTTTTATCCGCCATTTTGTTTTCTAGAAAATTCCGACATTTCGAGTTTCGTCCGCCATCTTGAAAATCTTTATTATCCGATTTTAATGAAAAAAATTTAAAATTTATAAAAAATTAAATAATCAAAATTTTAAAATAAAATTTAAAAAATATATTATTTAATAAAATTTTAATTAAAAAACCTACACATCGAACACCCCACTCCTCTACATTACGAATACACCATCTAGCACCCCGCTCCTCTGTTACAATGACATCATCATCGAACACCCCACTCATTCCTGTTACAATTTTTGTTACAAAACATTCTTTAAAATAAATTTATTTTCAAAATAAAAAATATATACCATCGTTGTCTGCGGAGGCAGCCATCTTATTTAGTGGAGACCGCCATCTTGATTTCATCTGATGGATGTCGTCATCAGGTGTAGGTTTATAAAGTACGTTAGTGTATATAAGGCCGAGTTTCAACTCTCTACCAACATTTTTATGAACCTTATAAGCCAAAATCCACAAAAATCCAGTCATTTTGTTGTAACCATCATTTTTTCATAAAGTCTTATCATTTATAGGTTTTAACTAAAATATATGTTATTAATACTATCGATGTGGATGCGATAGTTAAAGTAATTATAATTTTAAAAACATTTATCACTCCATCTTAGCGGACCAGAAATTTTTCAGAGTCCTAACTCACAAGTAATATTCTCTTCTCATGTTTGCGTACTCGTGTTTTAAAAGCTGCATGGAAGCAGATATTTTAATGTTTGTGTATAATTACATTTCACCATTCTGTAAGACATTTATAAGTATCAGTACCTCGTGGGATATTGGTTCTATATTAAAAATAATAAACAATATGTAGGTAAAATTGTATTTACTAAATTAAGAACATATTTTACACAACCAAAATGGAGCAAAAACAGGAACTACACATCAAAAAACTGAAACTTTACAACAAAAATGGAAACTATACATCAAAAACATAAACTGTACAACAAAAATGGAAAACTGTACAACAAAAATGGAAACTGTACAGCAAAAACATAAACTGTACAACAAAATGAAAACTATAAAACACAAAACAGAAAAACTATACAACAAATGGAAACAACTACCAAACTGCCAAACTATTTAAATCAAAAACTATTTTACAAAAAAAAATTATTCGTCGCCTCCAACATATCCGTGGGGGACTGTGTGGATACCATCTTCGCAGATCAGCCGTTTGTCGTCCTCCCACGTTATGGCCAGCTTATTACTGTACTCAGTATAGAGTATGTGCTGGCGGGAGCGAATTGCTCTAACGCCTGCCCTCATTGTGCGGTGGTCTTGCAGAGCATCCAGGTAATCATCGAATGTTATGTGGTTTTTGACCACACATCGCTGGATGCCCTTGGCCTTTTTCTCGCTCTTACCACCACACCTGTAGGCGTACAGTTTGGCCCGTAGGCTTACAAACTCCTCCATCACTTCTCCCCCACATTCATCTTTGAATTTACCGACAACTTTCTCGTTGATGGGGGAGAAGCATGAGTGGTCGGAAGGGTAGCAGCTGGTGTCGAATTTAGCCATCAGTGTAGGGTCGGCTTTGAGGTCTGAGTAAAAGTCTGTTGTCTGGATCTCATACACAAAACTGTCTGTATCCATATACATCAGGTGAATATTGTCATGGTAACGGGGTTTCATGGTATTGTAGTGGAAGTCGTACATGAGAGTCTTTGAAAGATCTAGTACGGCCAGTCCGGCATAAATCGGCTTGTCGAAAATGATGGTCTCGTGATTAAGGTGGACTAGAGACAAATTCGGTTCGTACATTCTACGGTCCTTGAAGGACGGACGACACACCAACTTCTTGAACCTCTTCTCAGAGCACACCAACTCCATTTTGAGCCTCCGCCTTTTATTTTCCATCAGTTTACCAAATGTCGAGTTCACAGCGAGCTTAAAGAACTCCTTCTCGAACTCGTTGGCTGCTGCTTTCCGCATGTTGGTATTCAGCCGAATATAGGGCTCCAACCATGCCGACTGCTCAAACTGCAGGACTCGGTGTATCTTAGTCACTCTCAGTCCATGAGATACCGCTTGCTGTAGGTTTTTGTAGTGGACAATGTAGTGCTCTTTATTTTCAAGTGTTGTCATCAGCTTTGATTGATTTGAGCCGGGCGGACACTGATTTACGGGGAGAAATGGCAGGTCTTTATGACTTTCGTGGAGCTCGGGAGGGTACTCCACATCACACTCAATAATGTAGCCTGTAGGAGAATCATCTGGGACAGACACGACATCAATTGATGTGTCTGCCCATTGGAAATGCCGAATGGGGAGCGGCAGAGACATCGCCCACCCGTACAAATTATTTGCATCAATGTACTCCAGGAATGTGGATGGCTTGGATGCATCATGTGTTTCTGGTACGTAGGAGTTATTGGCTACGCAATGACGTTTAATGCTTTGCGCTACTCCCCCCCTAATACCGGCCTCCACAAACATGTACATATCATAATCGGTAAGAAGCTCTAGCTGTACACCTGTGGTTCGAAGCATCGCATCGAAAGCGAACCCTGGAAATAAATATAGTGAGACGGATCTAGGCTGTATGTCTCCAAACATATGGAACGGAAATTCTCGAATACATCCGCCAAAATCAGAACATCCGTCTTTAGGTACAAGTCAGCGTACTCCCCCAAAGTGGCACACTGAAACTTGTCCCAGACTTTCACCGCATGTGTGTACTCCATCTCTGAAATCATGGAATCAGTCAGACTATTGTAGAAATCATCGATGGATGGAAGACTAGTATCATCTAGTCGAGCAAAAGAATCCAAAAAATCATACGGGAAGACACCCTTGCGGGTAACCAACTCCAACTCATCAGGCGCGAAAAACTCAGTAGTACTGACAAACTTGTCTGCAGGCAAGAACTCAGCGAGCGAAGCAAGACCCCGACTCATAAAACGGAAGGTATCAACAAATTGAATGCTGAACTTATCATGTAACTTCTTGGAAAAAGTTATCAGCTTCTCTTCCGAATTCGGAATGATGAAGATGTCTTTACTATCATACCCCAACTTCCTGATAATGAAGTTCTGATCGTATGCCAGGTTGTGGAAGAACACAATCAACTTTTTCGGTCTGCGCCTGAGAAGGTTGCAGTCATTACATGCAGGTCCAATAAATTCGCCGGTGAAGTGATTGTGGTCACGAACTTTCTTTACAGCCCCTCCAAACTTTCCTCCACAGTAGCAACAACACCTTGCTTGCAGAAAAGCAATGTTCTGTGCATGTGTGAGCGGAGTCATAGGAACAGAAGTAGAAAATATTTTCTGAACATCATGTCCAATCTCCACAATGCGGGATATGAATTTATCTTCTGCGTCACAACCGCGATACAATTCAGGCTGTGAAGGAAGTGAAGAAGTGAGGTGTGCAGGAATGATGGAGTTATCTGCTTTCACGTAAATGCAGTAGCTGTATGCCTTATGCTTTTGATACTGCAGCGTGTATGCTTCATCAGGATTCGGGTGACACGTATGGATTTTCTCCAGAATAGCTTCAAAGTCGCAATATACCACGATGGGCATCTTATCACTGTGATGGAAGTTTTTGAACTTCAGAACAGGTGGCTGGCCATTTTCATCAAGCGATGGCATTTCCATCCTAACAGCAGCATGCTGTTTGCAGAGCTCACTGTGTTTTTCCAAACACTGAAGGCCAGTGAGCCCGCTAACCCTATCCTGATCATCATAATGCTTGAAGCATCTTTTACAAACATGAATTCTATGCTCACGTGTAGTGATTTGGGACCGAACCAGGGCAGAAAAATTAGAGATGTAGGCGAAATGGGACGAATTGTCATTGACCAAGAGCAGCAGATCGAAATGATGTTCTTTTTCTTCAGGAGCGACTCGTGCAGGAACAACATTTAGATTCTCGTCGATACTGTAGATGTTGATGGAGACTCCGGGGTTCTGTTTTTCAAACAGTGGTATTTGCTTGATTGGAGTAGGAAACTCGATGTTTGTGAAGTTGAACTTCCCCTCCAAGTCATGGTAGCGCTGATTGACACGTTCAGGATTCCATCCGTTCACGTACTTGACAAGAATTGACCACTTGAAGCACATGTGATCATCCAGGTTTTGTGGATTTATCACTGCATATTTGTCTTTGATGGAAGTAGGCAGTTCGATGTAGGAGCTGGCACGGAGTGGATCGAGCTTGTTTATTCGTAGTTGAAGTCGCTTAACGACCGACAAAGTCCATCCGGACCCCTTCCCCATGTAGTCTTCCTCCTCCTTGCAGATCTTTGAGATGGACTCGGTAACTGCCTCCTCCACCTCATGAACTGCGTAGAGGGGGACATTCATGGTCTTGAAGGCCCTCTTGTCTTCACTGGCATCTGCTGGTTTTACATAGTCGCACTCGAGCACGATATTAAACTTCAGTGGTCCGTTCTCTTCAATATCCTCCACAAGTTGGTTTATTATTTTGTTCTTGATGGAGTCCAGGTACGTGCAGATGTCCTTGGAAGAACTTGATGTATTTACTGCGACATATGTCTTCAAGTTACCCTTGAATCCCACTTCGGCGGTGATGAAGCCGTGGGTATTGGCCAAACCCGCGCCGGTCACCACCTTTGTTCGGCTGGTCGATGGTTTAGGCAGTACTGCTGGCTTAACTGCTGACATTCTCTGCTTCTTTGTTGGAGGTGGAGCAGGCCCCTTGCATACCTTGATGTGGGCTTTCAATTTGTCAGCCCTGGCGAACTCCTTAGCACAGTTGTCACAGGTATGTGCTATGCGGTTTGGGTTGAGACCGCAAGCCGACTTCTCATGTCGTCTAGCAAAATCAGCACGGGCGAAGGCCTTATAGCAGAAGCTACACCGCATGCCTGATGTCGTAGCAACAGCTCCAGCACATGATGCAAGGTGCTGCTGCATCTTATCGCTGCGTGCGACCATCTTTCCACATAGATGGCACTGCTGGTAGTCACGATGCTGGTTCTCGGCACACTGTCGCTCGTGTCGGTAGCAATTCTTAGATGCCGTGAAGGAGGCAGAGCAGAAACGGCATTTCTGAACAGTAGACGCCATCATCACGACAATCGGTAGACTGGTCTCAACGTACGGAACACGCAACGGTAGCTCGACGCACGGAGAACTATAACAAAAGAATTAAGAATACAATGTAGCTAGATGTCAACACGAAAAAGTTGCAAACATAACCTCAAAACTCTAGCCCTTAAGCCTACTAACCTAAACTGATAGCAATGTAACTAAATAAAAAGGTTGCAAAACATAACCTCAAAACTCTAGCCCTCAAGCTTACTAACCTAAACTGTTAGCAATGTTACTAAATAAAAAAGTTGCCTACATAACCTTAAAACTCTAGCCCTCAAGCTTACTAACCTAAACTACTAGCATTGTTACTAAATAAAAAAAGTTGCAAACATAACCTCAAGGCTACTCCTTCATGTACAATCCTAAAAATGGTAGAATATTTAAAGTACTGATAAAAGTTAAAACTGAAAAATATTCAATGCTAACTAAAAATGATTGATTACATAACCTCAAAACTACTCTAATTCACACCCCAAAAATGCTAGAATATTTAAAGTAGATACTGATAAAAGTTTAAACTGAAAAAATTTCTGGTTACCTACATATAAGCATACAGAGAAAAAAACTAGCTAGCTGATAACCTACAAAAAAGCTGAGAAACATTCAATGTTAACGAAACATGTAACATACCTCAGAAAAATATGAAGTGGAGCTGTAGAACACGAAGTAGCGTTGGCGGTAGAAATCGTGGTAGCAGCGAAACTCACACACGAACTAGCTCACTCAAACTCTAAGAACACACTGAAGCTCCGACAGCTAATCCCGGCCTTTTATAGCCTCGGACCTGCCTGTTCTTGGAAAAACCATTAGGAACAGAGTATTTTTGTTGTATCCGCCAATAGGAATGTAGTACATGGAAGTGCCATTGTCTTCGGAAAAACCCAGCATGACTCATGTGCATGTCGTAGCAGGTCTGTGAGGGGTGGGGTTAGAAATGTAACCTGACAGCCAAACATGGGAAACCACTCTCGCGTAAAACCACTAATGACCTAGGTGATTAGAGATTAGGGCGCGAGGCACTGCCTGCATCGTGACTCATCACTCAGGAATGTCGTCTCGCAGTGCTGAGGGGGCCCGAACAATATACTTGACCGTGCATGTCGTAGCAGGTACATTAGTCCGCGACTTTGTGGCGCCATGAGGTGCTCAGGAATGTCTGAGCCTGCCACAAACAGCTCGTCAAAGTGTCATCACGAAGCACTCGAGCTGCAGTCATGACGCGCATGCTACAACAGGCCCGCTAGTCACCGACTTCGTGGCGCCAAGCTGACGCTCGGGTAGACAGGTAGCTAAATGATAATACTAGTAATGCAAGGAAATAAATAATCGGGTATGTTCAATACATTTATTTAAAAGTAAGAACACATTACAAAACTAAAACATTAAAAATTTATTCTACATTTATTATGACCAACATTCGTTTAAAATTTTTTAGCATTTCATTGCGAACAATCAGTTGAACATCCACAGTATGACACAATTTGCTGATGTTCCAGGAACAACCCTTTTCACAACCATTTAAGGAGACATTCCTTAAGCTCTCTTTTCATTGGTCAAATAAAACATCTCACTCTCTTCCCCTTTTACAATGATGCTGCTTCACCATCATGCTAAAATTCTGTAGGACCAAAAAAAAATTTTCTTTCCTTAAACCTTACGGTAGAAATTTCATCATAGGTTGCTGTTACTACATCTGGAAATTAAAAATTATTTTATCTCATACAGGTTTTATTTACATGTTAGACTTAACCATCCTACCACACACACACACACACACTTACACATGCACACACTTACACACACATGCGTGCGCATGCGTGCACTGAGATGAAATACATACTTGCCCACATAATGTACTTTTATTTACAAAGGCAACATATTAAAACACATAATATTTAAATTTTGTGTAGATTGGATGGTACCAGACACCATACTGCAAAACGAGCGGACAACACTCGAGTCTTTACTAGGATTGGGCTGACGTATTGCCTCTGGAACGCCCCTGTTGCCTTCAACGACTCAGAATTAATACTTTTATCCATCAAAAAACAACAACAGTGTATGTATGTATGTATGTATGTATGTATGTATGTATGTATGTATGTATGTATGTATGTATGTATGTATGTGTGTGTGTGTGTGTAAATAACCAAGTGTCTGTATTTCAAGTGCAATTTTTTCATAAATAAATTGTCATCTTTAGCAGTTATTTTAATCAATATTTCTAACCTGAAGTTGCGCACTTCGTATGCGCGGTCTCCTGCCATGTAAATAATGCCTTGTGTAATAACAATTTTTTGAGGGGTGTGGGGTGTATTTTTGCTTAGTTAAACTGTTGTTGTTTTTTGATGGATAAAAGTATTAATTCTGAGTCGTTGAAGGCAACAGGGGCGTTCCAGAGGCAATACGTCAGCCCAATCCTAGTAAAGACTCGAGTGTTGTCCGCTCGTTTTGCAGTATGGTGTCTGGTACCATCCAATCTACACAAAATTTAAATATTATGTGTTTTAATATGTTGCCTTTGTAAATAAAAGTACATTATGTGGGCAAGTATGTATTTCATCTCAGTGCACGCATGCGCACGCATGTGTGTGTAAGTGTGTGCATGTGTAAGTGTGTGTGTGTGTGTGTGGTAGGATGGTTAAGTCTAACATGTAAATAAAACCTGTATGAGATAAAATAATTTTTAATTTCCAGATGTAGTAACAGCAACCTATGATGAAATTTCTACCGTAAGGTTTAAGGAAAGAAAATTTTTTTTTGGTCCTACAGAATTTTAGCATGATGGTGAAGCAGCATCATTGTAAAAGGGGAAGAGAGTGAGATGTTTTATTTGACCAATGAAAAGAGAGCTTAAGGAATGTCTCCTTAAATGGTTGTGAAAAGGGTTGTTCCTGGAACATCAGCAAATTGTGTCATACTGTGGATGTTCAACTGATTGTTCGCAATGAAATGCTAAAAATTTTTAAACGAATGTTGGTCATAATAAATGTAGAATAAATTTTTAATGTTTTAGTTTTGTAATGTGTTCTTACTTTTAAATAAATGTATTGAACATACCCGATTATTTATTTCCTTGCATTACTAGTATTATCATTTAGCTACCTGTCTACCCGAGCGTCAGCTTGGCGCCACGAAGTCGGTGACTAGCGGGCCTGTTGTAGCATGCGCGTCATGACTGCAGCTCGAGTGCTTCGTGATGACACTTTGACGAGCTGTTTGTGGCAGGCTCAGACATTCCTGAGCACCTCATGGCGCCACAAAGTCGCGGACTAATGTACCTGCTACGACATGCACGGTCAAGTATATTGTTCGGGCCCCCTCAGCACTGCGAGACGACATTCCTGAGTGATGAGTCACGATGCAGGCAGTGCCTCGCGCCCTAATCTCTAATCACCTAGGTCATTAGTGGTTTTACGCGAGAGTGGTTTCCCATGTTTGGCTGTCAGGTTACATTTCTAACCCCACCCCTCACAGACCTGCTACGACATGCACATGAGTCATGCTGGGTTTTTCCGAAGACAATGGCACTTCCATGTACTACATTCCTATTGGCGGATACAACAAAAATACTCTGTTCCTAATGGTTTTTCCAAGAACAGGCAGGTCCGAGGCTATAAAAGGCCGGGATTAGCTGTCGGAGCTTCAGTGTGTTCTTAGAGTTTGAGTGAGCTAGTTCGTGTGTGAGTTTCGCTGCTACCACGATTTCTACCGCCAACGCTACTTCGTGTTCTACAGCTCCACTTCATATTTTTCTGAGGTATGTTACATGTTTCGTTAACATTGAATGTTTCTCAGCTTTTTTGTAGGTTATCAGCTAGCTAGTTTTTTTCTCTGTATGCTTATATGTAGGTAACCAGAAATTTTTTCAGTTTAAACTTTTATCAGTATCTACTTTAAATATTCTAGCATTTTTGGGGTGTGAATTAGAGTAGTTTTGAGGTTATGTAATCAATCATTTTTAGTTAGCATTGAATATTTTTCAGTTTTAACTTTTATCAGTACTTTAAATATTCTACCATTTTTAGGATTGTACATGAAGGAGTAGCCTTGAGGTTATGTTTGCAACTTTTTTTATTTAGTAACAATGCTAGTAGTTTAGGTTAGTAAGCTTGAGGGCTAGAGTTTTAAGGTTATGTAGGCAACTTTTTTATTTAGTAACATTGCTAACAGTTTAGGTTAGTAAGCTTGAGGGCTAGAGTTTTGAGGTTATGTTTTGCAACCTTTTTATTTAGTTACATTGCTATCAGTTTAGGTTAGTAGGCTTAAGGGCTAGAGTTTTGAGGTTATGTTTGCAACTTTTTCGTGTTGACATCTAGCTACATTGTATTCTTAATTCTTTTGTTATAGTTCTCCGTGCGTCGAGCTACCGTTGCGTGTTCCGTACGTTGAGACCAGTCTACCGATTGTCGTGATGATGGCGTCTACTGTTCAGAAATGCCGTTTCTGCTCTGCCTCCTTCACGGCATCTAAGAATTGCTACCGACACGAGCGACAGTGTGCCGAGAACCAGCATCGTGACTACCAGCAGTGCCATCTATGTGGAAAGATGGTCGCACGCAGCGATAAGATGCAGCAGCACCTTGCATCATGTGCTGGAGCTGTTGCTACGACATCAGGCATGCGGTGTAGCTTCTGCTATAAGGCCTTCGCCCGTGCTGATTTTGCTAGACGACATGAGAAGTCGGCTTGCGGTCTCAACCCAAACCGCATAGCACATACCTGTGACAACTGTGCTAAGGAGTTCGCCAGGGCTGACAAATTGAAAGCCCACATCAAGGTATGCAAGGGGCCTGCTCCACCTCCAACAAAGAAGCAGAGAATGTCAGCAGTTAAGCCAGCAGTACTGCCTAAACCATCGACCAGCCGAACAAAGGTGGTGACCGGCGCGGGTTTGGCCAATACCCACGGCTTCATCACCGCCGAAGTGGGATTCAAGGGTAACTTGAAGACATATGTCGCAGTAAATACATCAAGTTCTTCCAAGGACATCTGCACGTACCTGGACTCCATCAAGAACAAAATAATAAACCAACTTGTGGAGGATATTGAAGAGAACGGACCACTGAAGTTTAATATCGTGCTCGAGTGCGACTATGTAAAACCAGCAGATGCCAGTGAAGACAAGAGGGCCTTCAAGACCATGAATGTCCCCCTCTACGCAGTTCATGAGGTGGAGGAGGCAGTTACCGAGTCCATCTCAAAGATCTGCAAGGAGGAGGAAGACTACATGGGGAAGGGGTCCGGATGGACTTTGTCGGTCGTTAAGCGACTTCAACTACGAATAAACAAGCTCGATCCACTCCGTGCCAGCTCCTACATCGAACTGCCTACTTCCATCAAAGACAAATATGCAGTGATAAATCCACAAAACCTGGATGATCACATGTGCTTCAAGTGGTCAATTCTTGTCAAGTACGTGAACGGATGGAATCCTGAACGTGTCAATCAGCGCTACCATGACTTGGAGGGGAAGTTCAACTTCACAAACATCGAGTTTCCTACTCCAATCAAGCAAATACCACTGTTTGAAAAACAGAACCCCGGAGTCTCCATCAACATCTACAGTATCGACGAGAATCTAAATGTTGTTCCTGCACGAGTCGCTCCTGAAGAAAAAGAACATCATTTCGATCTGCTGCTCTTGGTCAATGACAATTCGTCCCATTTCGCCTACATCTCTAATTTTTCTGCCCTGGTTCGGTCCCAAATCACTACACGTGAGCATAGAATTCATGTTTGTAAAAGATGCTTCAAGCATTATGATGATCAGGATAGGGTTAGCGGGCTCACTGGCCTTCAGTGTTTGGAAAAACACAGTGAGCTCTGCAAACAGCATGCTGCTGTTAGGATGGAAATGCCATCGCTTGATGAAAATGGCCAGCCACCTGTTCTGAAGTTCAAAAACTTCCATCACAGTGATAAGATGCCCATCGTGGTATATTGCGACTTTGAAGCTATTCTGGAGAAAATCCATACGTGTCACCCGAATCCTGATGAAGCATACACGCTGCAGTATCAAAAGCATAAGGCATACAGCTACTGCATTTACGTGAAAGCAGATAACTCCATCATTCCTGCACACCTCACTTCTTCACTTCCTTCACAGCCTGAATTGTATCGCGGTTGTGACGCAGAAGATAAATTCATATCCCGCATTGTGGAGATTGGACATGATGTTCAGAAAATATTTTCTACTTCTGTTCCTATGACTCCGCTCACACATGCACAGAACATTGCTTTTCTGCAAGCAAGGTGTTGTTGCTACTGTGGAGGAAAGTTTGGAGGGGCTGTAAAGAAAGTTCGTGACCACAATCACTTCACCGGCGAATTTATTGGACCTGCATGTAATGACTGCAACCTTCTCAGGCGCAGACCGAAAAAGTTGATTGTGTTCTTCCACAACCTGGCATACGATCAGAACTTCATTATCAGGAAGTTGGGGTATGATAGTAAAGACATCTTCATCATTCCGAATTCGGAAGAGAAGCTGATAACTTTTTCCAAGAAGTTACATGATAAGTTCAGCATTCAATTTGTTGATACCTTCCGTTTTATGAGTCGGGGTCTTGCTTCGCTCGCTGAGTTCTTGCCTGCAGACAAGTTTGTCAGTACTACTGAGTTTTTCGCGCCTGATGAGTTGGAGTTGGTTACCCGCAAGGGTGTCTTCCCGTATGATTTTTTGGATTCTTTTGCTCGACTAGATGATACTAGTCTTCCATCCATCGATGATTTCTACAATAGTCTGACTGATTCCATGATTTCAGAGATGGAGTACACACATGCGGTGAAAGTCTGGGACAAGTTTCAGTGTGCCACTTTGGGGGAGTACGCTGACTTGTACCTAAAGACGGATGTTCTGATTTTGGCGGATGTATTCGAGAATTTCCGTTCCATATGTTTGGAGACATACAGCCTAGATCCGTCTCACTATATTTATTTCCAGGGTTCGCTTTCGATGCGATGCTTCGAACCACAGGTGTACAGCTAGAGCTTCTTACCGATTATGATATGTACATGTTTGTGGAGGCCGGTATTAGGGGGGGAGTAGCGCAAAGCATTAAACGTCATTGCGTAGCCAATAACTCCTACGTACCAGAAACACATGATGCATCCAAGCCATCCACATTCCTGGAGTACATTGATGCAAATAATTTGTACGGGTGGGCGATGTCTCTGCCGCTCCCCATTCGGCATTTCCAATGGGCAGACACATCAATTGATGTCGTGTCTGTCCCAGATGATTCTCCTACAGGCTACATTATTGAGTGTGATGTGGAGTACCCTCCCGAGCTCCACGAAAGTCATAAAGACCTGCCATTTCTCCCCGTAAATCAGTGTCCGCCCGGCTCAAATCAATCAAAGCTGATGACAACACTTGAAAATAAAGAGCACTACATTGTCCACTACAAAAACCTACAGCAAGCGGTATCTCATGGACTGAGAGTGACTAAGATACACCGAGTCCTGCAGTTTGAGCAGTCGGCATGGTTGGAGCCCTATATTCGGCTGAATACCAACATGCGGAAAGCAGCAGCCAACGAGTTCGAGAAGGAGTTCTTTAAGCTCGCTGTGAACTCGACATTTGGTAAACTGATGGAAAATAAAAGGCGGAGGCTCAAAATGGAGTTGGTGTGCTCTGAGAAGAGGTTCAAGAAGTTGGTGTGTCGTCCGTCCTTCAAGGACCGTAGAATGTACGAACCGAATTTGTCTCTAGTCCACCTTAATCACGAGACCATCATTTTCGACAAGCCGATTTATGCCGGACTGGCCGTACTAGATCTTTCAAAGACTCTCATGTACGACTTCCACTACAATACCATGAAACCCCGTTACCATGACAATATTCACCTGATGTATATGGATACAGACAGTTTTGTGTATGAGATCCAGACAACAGACTTTTACTCAGACCTCAAAGCCGACCCTACACTGATGGCTAAATTCGACACCAGCTGCTACCCTTCCGACCACTCATGCTTCTCCCCCATCAACGAGAAAGTTGTCGGTAAATTCAAAGATGAATGTGGGGGAGAAGTGATGGAGGAGTTTGTAAGCCTACGGGCCAAACTGTACGCCTACAGGTGTGGTGGTAAGAGCGAGAAAAAGGCCAAGGGCATCCAGCGATGTGTGGTCAAAAACCACATAACATTCGATGATTACCTGGATGCTCTGCAAGACCACCGCACAATGAGGGCAGGCGTTAGAGCAATTCGCTCCCGCCAGCACATACTCTATACTGAGTACAGTAATAAGCTGGCCATAACGTGGGAGGACGACAAACGGCTGATCTGCGAAGATGGTATCCACACAGTCCCCCACGGATATGTTGGAGGCGACGAATAATTTTTTTTTGTAAAATAGTTTTTGATTTAAATAGTTTGGCAGTTTGGTAGTTGTTTCCATTTGTTGTATAGTTTTTCTGTTTTGTGTTTTATAGTTTTCATTTTGTTGTACAGTTTATGTTTTTGCTGTACAGTTTCCATTTTTGTTGTACAGTTTTCCATTTTTGTTGTACAGTTTATGTTTTTGATGTATAGTTTCCATTTTTGTTGTAAAGTTTCAGTTTTTTGATGTGTAGTTCCTGTTTTTGCTCCATTTTGGTTGTGTAAAATATGTTCTTAATTTAGTAAATACAATTTTACCTACATATTGTTTATTATTTTTAATATAGAACCAATATCCCACGAGGTACTGATACTTATAAATGTCTTACAGAATGGTGAAATGTAATTATACACAAACATTAAAATATCTGCTTCCATGCAGCTTTTAAAACACGAGTACGCAAACATGAGAAGAGAATATTACTTGTGAGTTAGGACTCTGAAAAATTTCTGGTCCGCTAAGATGGAGTGATAAATGTTTTTAAAATTATAATTACTTTAACTATCGCATCCACATCGATAGTATTAATAACATATATTTTAGTTAAAACCTATAAATGATAAGACTTTATGAAAAAATGATGGTTACAACAAAATGACTGGATTTTTGTGGATTTTGGCTTATAAGGTTCATAAAAATGTTGGTAGAGAGTTGAAACTCGGCCTTATATACACTAACGTACTTTATAAACCTACACCTGATGACGACATCCATCAGATGAAATCAAGATGGCGGTCTCCACTAAATAAGATGGCTGCCTCCGCAGACAACGATGGTATATATTTTTTATTTTGAAAATAAATTTATTTTAAAGAATGTTTTGTAACAAAAATTGTAACAGGAATGAGTGGGGTGTTCGATGATGATGTCATTGTAACAGAGGAGCGGGGTGCTAGATGGTGTATTCGTAATGTAGAGGAGTGGGGTGTTCGATGTGTAGGTTTTTTAATTAAAATTTTATTAAATAATATATTTTTTAAATTTTATTTTAAAATTTTGATTATTTAATTTTTTATAAATTTTAAATTTTTTTCATTAAAATCGGATAATAAAGATTTTCAAGATGGCGGACGAAACTCGAAATGTCGGAATTTTCTAGAAAACAAAATGGCGGATAAAACAAAATGGCCACCGGAAGTGACGTAATCCAAGATGGCCGCCGGAAGTGACGTAATCCAAGATGGCCGCCGAGTGTGACGTAATCCAAAATGGCCGCCGTGGCTCCCCGGCTCCCCCTCCCCCCTCCCCTGCCACCATACCGTCTATATTCACCTACTTCTAGAGTTTTTTATTTACAAGTTCCAAGCAGAAATCGTTTATTGTTAATTTTATTGTATCAAAAAACATTCATATAAGAAAAAAAATGCATATCTCATTACATGTAACATACACCCTCTCATATGAATTAGCTATGTTTTAAGTAATCCCTAAATAAGACCCAGTTGAATGAGTGTCGCAGCACGCAGTGTGTCGCAATGCCGCGCTGGAACGGCGGTGGCCGTGAGAGATCAGTACGGCCGCAGTACACTGCAACGCTCGGGCAGCTTTAATGAGCCAACTAATTACGTTAGACTCTTTATAAATATACTGTCTTAAAGCTAAAGGTATAACCAAAAACATTTATTTGGACATTTTTCGCATTGGACTCTTCAAATTGGTGTAAATAGTATTTTTATCTGAGTGGCAAAGATAAAAAATAATATGTCATGAATTAATCGCTTAATATCAAATCTTTAATATTAACAATTTATGCTTTTTACAACATTAATGGCTGTATTAGAGTCTCAAGATTATTTTGGTAGTTTTATGGACAGTCTAAATTAAAAACTGTACAAATGGGTAGCATTTTAATGGACTGATGTAAGTCGCTGTCATCTAGGACTTAAATGCAAATTTTCGGTGATACGCACATGGTCTACAGCGGTAAACTTTCTGTATGTTATTAAGCATAGTCAAATCTACAACTGTGCAAAAATTCAGCTTTGGACAAATTTTTCACAGGTTTGTGCCCGCGCTTCTTCTCCCGACAGAACCAACTGTTCAGGGGAAGTCAAGTGACAGCGGCACGAAAGCAGCTGTCACAGCATTGCCCGTGTCGTACGCAGCACTTTTGTGTCTGAGAGCTCGGATGCAGTTCAGGCAAACACACTGGGGACTAATGAAGGACGGCTCTAAGTCAGACAAATGAAGAATTTCAGAGTGTCTATGCAATGAAGTCAGCTTGGGACAAGGTATTTGAAGGCGCTATAAGTCCAATAAGAGCTTATGTTTCTAAGAAAAAAAGCAACTCACTTGTATAAACTACTGAAAGAAAAATTCGGTGGTGATATTGAGAAATGGAAAACATATACAAGACTTGTAAATTCTAGCAAGTTTTTAATAGGTGAGAAAGCCTAAAAACCTGGAGTTGTTTTCACGTCAGGCCGATAGATGGCAGACGGCCAATATGAACAACTTAGCTTTTTAATAGATATGATAACATTATGACAACGAAAATAACTTCACCTCTTAGAAAAACCTATTTAAAATTTATAGGGACACACGGGGGGAAATAAACCTTCCAGTGCCACAAATTACATAAAAAAAAGATGTTAATCCTTTGACACCATATAATGTAATGTATAATTTAACTATTTATCTATAAAATATAACGTCACAGCTCTGGCCGCTAGGTTATTTCTCACTCTCTAGCCTGTGTTGTGTTATTATTATGGAGCTGTCGGTAGTAGTATCTTAGTGTACTTGGTTTATGAGATTGATCTGGTAGCCATCATTTTCTTTCGAAAAGTAAACGAAGAATTATGTAAACATCCTAGATATTGATATCGTTAGGGACCAGAGATTAGGAAAATATACAGATGGAGCATAGCCGCCGTCAGACGTGATTTTACATACCAATATAGCGGACGTTTGTTTATATTTGTGTCAGCTGTTCTATCTTGCTTTTATTAACAACTGTTAGATCAAAATATTACTGGTTAATATTGTATGTATATATGTCCAAAACGAATCTTCATAATACAAATGTAATGATGTGAGTTAAGACTTTTCTCCAATTCAACCCAGCTGATACATTTTTAAATAAATGGTCGCCATATTGGTTCGTGTAGTACACTGAAATTCCCCTCCCCTGTTGGCTTCACCTGACTAGTCTAGAATCGGACCTTATGCTCTATATGTATATTTCCCTAATCTCTGTTCTGAACAAAACTAAATTACTTTGGTTTTATGCTGTGTGGTTGGTGGTGTCAGAATCGTTTGAAACAACTTTCATAAAAGAAAAAAAAATTAATGGTTAACACCTGGGAGTTATATCTCTGTTTACTTCTATACACCTTGGTGGGAACCAAGAAATTGTGATTATTGACGTCGCTGACGTCACCAGCCGAGAGTGTGAGAACGGCTGAGGGGACCTTTGGCATGAAAGTTCCAGATGGAAGTGAAAATAATTGTCTGGGAAAATATTTCCCCGTACCAATAAAATATATTGTACTATTTATTTAGGACTTGTGTGTTTATTAAACACCTGCTGGACACCAACAACCTAACAGAGCAAGCACTAATAATATCCAGTTCAGCATAGTGCTTCCGGAAACGGAAATGTCGAGTACGAACAGCGCAGCAAGTCTGCTTGGGCTCCTAGTACATCTTTCCACGTAGCACCAGGGTGCGTATTGGCCAATATCTTCCGATATTGGAAAATTAAAAAGCTAACGCTAATGCAGATATTGCTGAAAATACTACACATCTTTCAAATGATGGAAAAATAAATCCAAATACATCTATGTTTGGAATATAGGTCCAAGGCTATTAGAAACCAATCCAGGATTTGAACCCGCCGTGAAGAAAAAACTGGATGGTTAATTTACAAAAGTTCGTTGTCTCTGTAATAGAGAAAGAGTGTTAAATTATTACTCACAAATGTATGATACTCATTTATAAATAAATTTCAGCAATTATTTTGCACTAAATATAAAGTTCATTAAATTAATTTGTGTGAATTACTTTACGATAGGTAGTTCGGATTTTTCGATGTAACTGAACGTGGTGTTTCTCTGAAATAAATTCCATGTATTTTTTTTCATTACTTCTGATATGTTAGAATTATATTTTTTTTAAATAGGTGCAGGAGAATAAATTATAGTGATAACGTATGTATTTTTAAGAGGAATTTTCATAGTGATGTATTTGTTTCATTAATATGCAAGATGGAATTTCCTCGGGCTAAGATTTTGGCAAAAAGTTTATGTTTTAACGCTTCAATTATTTCTCCAAAAATGTATGTGCTTGGCAAGAAACTCTGATATGCAACATACACACTGGAGCATTGCCCTCCCCCCACATTCGATTATGGGCCCTGAACCCAGGATCGGTGACGGGGGGAAGGGGGGGGGGTAATTTTACAGTCACGTGCTACATTATATTTTCATGGTTATTTATTACCTACACTCTTTTTAGAATGTTATTTAACCAGAATATACAGGTTATAATTATGGTTTCTATTTGGTATGTCCAAACTAAGCTTTATTTATAAAATATTCAATATGTTTTTTTCTAGTTTGTATTTATATTTGTTAAACATTTAAAAAATAACCAGGACTGGGCCCAGGGGTCCACGCACTGGAGACCGCGTGCGGTTGAGGAAGGCGTACAGGTGTCCACGAGGGTGGAAGAGGGGGTGACCCTGGTATGGAGGTCGGGGGGAGCTCACAGCCGTATTTGGACCTCCGCCGAGCGCCGCCGAGCGCCGCTGATAAAAGCTGGCCGCGGACTATAGAAGGTAAGTCGGTCAATGGGCGCCGAAGGCCTTCCATCCCGGGCCGCTGCTGCTTGCCCGGCGCAGCCTCCCCCCGGCGAGAGAGCCCGTCCTTTCCCGGCGGCCGCTGTCCGCTGTCCACTTCCTCGACTCCCGCGGAGTCTCCCTGTCATCCTCGGACTGCAGGGGCCATCTGCTTTCTCTTTCCGTTTCCAGGGCACGACTCTGCTGTTAGTGCTGTCCGGAGCACAAGGTCCGATTCTAGTGAAGCCAGAAGGGGAGGGGAATTTCAGTGCACTACACGTACCAATATGGGGAAGCCTTCATTTCAAAGACGAGAGAGCCACACCCGAAGTTCCCCGAAGTTCATGCTCGCTTGTTTTTTTTTTTCCGTTCTATCTCACTGTATAAACCGGTGTGGCATTAAATTTTGCGGTCGATTAAGGATAGGTTAGCTACATTATAAATACGTACTTTAAAAAATCGTGAATGGTTTGTTATATTATGTAAGTATAGCTACATTAAAAATACTGTAAAATCATTTTTTTTTGTTGCTTAGCAAATAACTTTTTAATATGTAGCTATCCAGGGCTAGGAAACCGTTTACATGATTTCACAGTATCTTTAATGTAGCTATCCTAACAAAATCAACCATCCACAATGTTTTAAAGTATTTATAATGTAGCTGACCTAACCTTTTACAATGAACAAAAAAAAAAAAAAACGAAGATGCACGATCGGGAGTTTCGCTCTGTCTGTGAAAAGAAGGCTGCCCACCAATATGGCGGCCGTTTGTTTACAAATGTATTAAGGTGTGTTTACGATTGAAAATTAAGAATTAAGAATTAAGACTTAGTCGTGTACTTACCATATGACTCTATGTAAACTAGTGGAATGGTTTATGATTGTCGTGTGTGGATTTTGACGGGTCGTGTGCGAACCATATGATGACTTAAGACTTAACAGAAATGGTAATATTTTATATTTTTCGTTAAGACTTAAGGGAAGTGACCAATCACAACAAACCGGAACCTTTCAGCCGGAAGTTTATGTCTTGGTATTGGACCGAGCGAGGCAGTATTTTTGGTTAGAATTCGTATATTTGCCATTTGTAATCATCATCCATTTCGAAAAATAGATATCCCATTTGTCAATAACCTATTTCAAACCTGCTTCTCCATTTCAAACAATGGCCGACCATGTGTTTTGTGCTGTGATTGGTTGGAATTAACGACTTCTATGTCAATCATAAACTGGAAAATGTAGTTTTGACTTAATCGTGTGCTCGATGTTAAGTTATAATTCTTAAGGAAATCAATCGTAAACCCAGCATTAATAAAACCAGGATAGAGCAGCGTCCGTCATATTGGTATGTGAAAATCGGGAGAAAAAAAAATGGGAATAAATTGCTTCACGTCTGACGGCTTTTGATTCCATATGTATCCTTTCCTAATCTCAGGCGTCGTCCTTGTTTCGGTTAGCTCTGTTGCCAGATACAAGCCATAGAGCTCAACAGTTTCAGATACAACTTCGTAATGCAAGGAATTGTTTTTTAATTATCGGAAAAAATATATATTTTGTAATACAATATATCCATTAAGAGAATCATATTATGACATTTTTTTATTTATGAGAAGATATAATTGCATTACGCCATCTTTGTTTCAACAGTTTTCGTCAACATTTTGATTATATCATTTAATTTTCAGAATATTGTCCCTTTTCAGCACTGCACGTACTTTCATGGAATGCCTTGCTATTAGTAGATACCGACTGTTGGAAATAGTTTCTCCTGTTACATAATATGTGGTGTTTAGCATTTAATTATTATTTATTATTATTTTATTATTATTTATTATATTATTTCCTGTCAGAATCACTACAACTGTAATAATACTGTATGTAAGTACACATTATTTGATGGTCTTAAAAAATCGATAAATAGAACAATTGAAAAAAAAGTTGAAACTTATTATGATTAACGATGGTATACAAAATAAGACTTAATGTTAACAATCCGGGTAGCATCAGTCTGGCAACAGTGTTCGCCATTTACTCTGTACTGTAGTCTAAGCTTGAAACAGACTATAATGATTAATACCGGACAGCTTCATGCTATCTAAACAGGCGAGACTGCGGCAAACAACCAACCAACAGCAAAGTTGTTGCAATTTAATAACTAATTTATTAGTAATTGCTTAAATTATGTAGCTTCACATCTTTCAGGAAATCACAAGCACTGACTGAGGTTTATTTTTTACCAAACATTCGTATGATATAAAATAAAGATTTGTTATTTTAAGATAAAATTTGATTTTTTGTTCTTGTTGTTTTTATCAGTTCCCAAACTCCATGTTTGCTGTAATGAGGTATCGTAAGCACTAAACAAATACCAAGGATATTGAAATAAAAGTTTTCTGTAATATAAAAAAAATTTACTAACCCAACAAAATGTTTTCGTCAACTTGTCAGTGTGTTTTGGTAGGTTTACAAATAAATTTTGTCACCCATAGAATTGGCCTAAACCAACAAAATAAACTTATGCGGGAATAAGATATTTGTTTTGTTGTTTAAAAACAATATTTGTTTGTGTCCGAAACAACCTTCTCAGTGTAGGAAACAAAAGCATGTACCGAATGACAGACTATTAATTAAAATAGAAAAATAAAATTAATAGTACTTTCAAAAATAACAATATTTTAATTTATACAGGAGTAAACAGATATGTTATTGGGACAAATGTTTCACAAAACCACACGAAGAATGGCTCTGGGAAACATCTCAGTCAGGACAACACTATTGACGCCTGCGGTGTCAGCAACCCGCTTGCGTGGAAGTGGCGATGGTTGTATAGCACCACGGCAGTATGACAAACTGGAAGAAAAAATGGTAACATTCCGTATCACGGTATCACGTATCTAAGTTTATCCCTTCATCCTAATGGTATGAAATTGTTTATATCGATTCTGTAGTACATGGTGCTTGATGCTTTAATATAGCACGTCTAAAGATCCTGAACATAACATAAATGTGATCGTATGTTGAATACAAAAGAAAAAAAAATCCCCAAAACCTGTCATAATTTGTTTTCATTTTGATAGTCAATTTTTTTTTATGTCCAGGTTCTTTCGACGTACTAAATTAAAATAGCAAGCATCATTTAATACAGTATCAACGTATACAGGATCATGACATCCGAATAACTTTGTTGTGTTTTTGTTGATGCAGTGGTGAGATAAAATGTTGAGATTGTTGATTAAATATTTGATGATCACTCATATGTCTTAATTAAACCATCCGGAATTCAGACAAGAGAATTTTCTATCTGTAATAGGTTTGATGTATTAATACCATTCAAGCCATATTTTATGAGTAATTAAGGTAGGTTCTTGAAACCATTTATTGATGTTTATATCTGTCTTTATTGGCATCCGAGTTGAATATTAAGTTTCATCACCATGTATTTGAAACATTCTTTTAACGATTCTTGCAATGGGAGGGGGAAGATTGATTTAAAGCATTATTTTGGAGATACGTCATTGCTAGTTTGCACTGTATGTCGTAAGAACACCAAAAGAACGGACAAATAAATATGTACACACAGCAACAAGCCAAAAATTAAGCCGATGTAAATAACAAATGTATAGACAGCACAGAAAAGTAGTCAGCTTTTTTTATTTAATTTTTATTTTTTTGATTTCATACTCTGACACACGGTTCAAACAACCAGTGGCATTATGTCCAAAATAATTATTTAAATCATTAAAAACAGTATTTGTAGGTACAGTTTGATGTGTTTAAGTTTATTTACAAAGAAAAAGAAAGGTTATTTTTTGTATTAAATGAAATGCGTGAAATCAACTTGCGTATGTGTGCTGGGATGTTTACAAGTAACTTACATAGCGGTCGGAGTTGTGACATGCGCCGGTGCGGGCGACTTGTTCGAGCGTGTAGCCATTCCGCTTGCTTCAAGGTAACGCAAACCTCCCACTACATCTTAAAGCCCAGCCTTATTCACAATGTTTGCTTTTCAATTTCCTTGTTTTTTTTATTCTAACGCAATTTATAAAAAATTACATTAAACATACTTAAGTGTATTTACTAGTTGATACATTTTTATTAAGGTATCCGTATACCTGGGCGCACACACACCATTGCTGATTACACTATATGTTCGGTCAAATAATACACGTGTTGTGCTTATCGTGGGATTCGGCGGATGGATACTACTCCTGCAAGTAGTCATCTGGCAACACTGTCCGTTGGTAGAGCAGTGGACTTCAAGATGGCGCCGCGGTAAGCTGCTTGGTAATTTTGTCGGTGATCTGGCACAGTTTTTAAGTATATACACAACACTATATGTCATAAGAAACCTCAATAACGGACAAAAATATGAATAAACAATAAAGATGAACATACAGACACAAACACACGAGCTAAAATAGGCCGATAAAAAAAAGTCTATTTGTGCCTGAGTACGGGAACAGATCTCAGTTCCCGAAACGTCGCAACTGTTGTCCAAGCAAAACCTGCCGCGTTCGCCTGTGCTGTCGTCGTTGTGGTGTCCGGGATACCTGTTTTGTTAAATCGCTAGGTTTCGCCTCTGCGTCTCTGTGTTGATGTTGTCATGTCCAAATTATATGTATGGTGTCGTCTTTGTTGGGTTCAACCGTTGTTCGTTGTGCTGTTGCTACTGTGTCGTCGTCGTTGCCCCGTGGTGTCCGCCTGAGCTGTTTATGCTTTTAATAACTGTTTGTTTGCTAGTTCATCTTTTTTGTCAGTCATTGAGGTTTGTTATGGCACTAGCCGTGTGCATCATATTTGGTAAATAACCGAAAACGGTGGTACAACTGAATTTATTTATAAGAAGCAGCCTAAACACCAGTTGCCATACTTCTAACTTCAAAAATGACAAACTTACCAACTTAAGTAAACAGATTCTCCAATTTGTTTTAGAGAACCACACATACATTTTTCTCTGTATCTTAATGGAATTTGAAAATGATTAAAAAAAATATTTACAATGAAAACATTTTATTCACCAATTCAACATAAATTCTTAAAAATAACGGCTACTTAGAAGAAAAAAAACACGTAAATGTGAAAATTAATTGGTAGTAATTAGTAGAGCTTTACTGATGAAAAAGTAAACTTGCATTTATAAATTAATTAATTATTAAAATAAAAAAGGCGCGTGTGCGAGTGTGGTGGTGGGCGGTGCGATGGTAGGTGCGCGCACAGCTTGGGGACACGCCTTGTGATTGGGCCGTTTCATTATGTTCTGCTCTTTTTTTTTTTGACGTGACAACGTCTAATAAATAGATGAACGCCGGCTGCACGCACGAAAAAGTGTCCCGTTACGCACATTGTTCCGTTACGCTGTGTCCCGTTACACTCATTGTTCCGTTACGCTGTGTTCCGTTACGCTGTCAGCGAGTGCAGTAATAATAGGTTATGTTACAATTGACTAAAAAATTATGGTGATTCATATAATTGATGATAGATATTTGATTACAGTTTATTTATATGAAAACTCGTTCATAATTATATTTAAAATTTATAGCTAAAGGCCAGTTTTTAAAATTAATTACAGGTCATCTACATGTGAACTGTTTCGTCGACTGTTTATAAAGTTAAGTGAAAAGTTAATGTGGTTTTCATTGCTTATTACAACAACAATTTCGGCAATAAAGGTTAATTATTCTTGCATTTTAAAAAATCTGATTACTAATACAATTTCAAATATATTTATTCTTTTATTATTAAAATAAAAATGATTCAATTTTATTCATAAAAGTATGCAATCATTTCATCAATGTTTTGTTATGACGTTGTCACGTTAAACTATCGTCCGTAAACCGACTTTACAGAACACCATCCCCCCCCCCCCCCCCCCCCCCCCCCGCTGTGGCAGCGCAGTGAGTTGGAGCCGTGACGTCCTATGGAGAGAGCCGACACCTCGGCTTAGAGGATGAATTATTATCTAAAATCTTTTATCAGCGCTCACCTACGCTGTGTCAGGAACTCCCGTGCAAAATTTAATGCTTCTAGACCCACCGACTTAAGCTGTGCGTTGTCTGCTAGCCAGTGTTAGGAGTTTTATCAAGTGGATACAGTGTAACCAGCAACTCCGTGTCCAGAATGACGTCTTGAATGACATGGTTTGCAGTTGATGTGTTGTAATACTCCTGCGGCCGCTGGTCTCGCCTGGGGTGTCGGACCAGATTTGTCCTGTGGGGGAAGCCTTCTTTTCACAGACGAGAGAACCAAAACCCGAAGTTCCCCGAAGTTCATGCTTTTTTTCCCCGTATTTTTAATGTAGCTATCCTAACCAAATCAACCGTCCACAATGTTTTAAAGTATTTATAATGTAGCTAACCTAACCTGATTGACCATTAGTATCATTTTATCAACACCGCCATATTTATTTACAATGAACCAAAAAAAACAACCGAAGATGCACGGTCGGGCGTTTGGCTCTCTCGTCTGTGAAAAGAAGGCTTCCCGGTCCAGTGCTGGGTCTGGTGCGAGTGGCGAGTGGCGAGTGGCGAGTGGCGAGTGGCGAGTGGCGAGTGGCGAGTGGCGAGTGGCGAGTGGCGAGTGGCGAGTGGCGAGTGGCGAGTGGCGGTTAGCGCGGCCCCGGGCTGCCTGGAAGCCCTCCCCTGGAACTGGAACTTTCGAATATAACCAACACGTTCAAACAAAATTTTTTTTAAGCCAAGCTGGAACTTAAATTTCGACTTTTTGTTTTGCTAGTTTACCTTAAGAAATGTTGATGTTCTTCCCTGATAAATCATATCCGCGTCATTTCATAAATGCTAACGATCGAATATTTGAATTTTTTTTTCTAATACGAAAATCATGAATTGAAATTTTTTGTTGACCAGCACTTTAATTTACATGCTAATATTCCTTTTCCAATTTATGTTCATTTTAAATAAAAAGGGACTATTTTAAAATGTATTGTAACAAAAAAAATTAAATAATTACTCAATAATTCATATAGGCATGTGTATGAAATAATATAGCAATGCGATAAGGCAAATGTAATCATATATATTTGCCTAAAGCACAATTTGTACATAATCCAGGAATATGTAATTTAAGAAAATTGAAAACTGTTTCAACTGTTTCAACTGTCAAGTTCAGAACCACGCACCTGTAGTTTAACCACTGGCAGAATATAGGAGGAGAATATATATTATAATAGATGTGTCATTAGAATTTTTTTTTTTAAATTTAGAAATTACTCTTTACTATGACTATTTTAGTTTACCAAATATTTTCCAGGGTAGTTTCACTACCATAAAATCATTTGGCACACCAATACGTTTGGTATGTCCCCTAATTTTTTTTTTACATAAGTTACTGTATATGGGTTTATAGTGGGTCCGCCATCTTCATGTGAACATTTCGTTGCATGGCGCGCGCGCGCATTCGTAAAAGTTCACTCTCATAATTTTTCCCAGGGAGTAAGAGCTTAAACAAGTGATATACAGAATGTCAGAAAAGTCTTTCCATGATAACACAAATCTATAACTTTGGCTAGACGTACGATAAAAATATGAAAGTGGTGTTAAAATGTTAGGTCATAACTCAAAGTTTTTGTTATAGGTTCGCAGTAGGAGTGCAGTGTCTGAGGTGTGGTGCCCAGGAAGCCGGACATGATTACCAATCAGGAGAAAGCGCAGTGTGTCCTGTGGTGCCACGAGACACGATCACCAATAACAGTGCATAAAACTTCCAAACCACATATGGAAACATTCCCCCTGATGTCAAGAGCATTAAGACTTAGTATGAGAATTTCAAGACCACAGGATCGGTTGCTTCCGAAGTCTGGTCGACCATCAATCTCAGCTGAAAGGGTGGAAGCTGTAAGACAGTCATTTCTGCGAAGTCCGAAGAAATCGGTGCGAAGGGCCTCACGTGAATTACAGATGCCGAAAAGCTCTCTCCACGATATCTTACACAAGCATTTAATGTTTCGTGCATACAAAGTGCAAATCTTTCAGGCTCTGTTGTCCAATGACAGTACACGTCGATATGAATTTGCGGTCCAAATGTTAACACGTATGGAGGACGATAATGGTTATCTCCAATAAATTGCCTTTTCTGAAGAGGCGACCTTTTTTGTCAGTGGAGTAGTGAATCGCCATAATGTGCGCATTTGGGGTTCACAGACCCCTGGCAAGGTGATGGAGTGTACCAGAGGACGTCCAAAAGTGAATCTATGGTGCACACTATTGCAAGACAGAATTATGGGGCCATTCTTCGCTAAGGCAACCATCACCTCTCCAGTGTATTTGGACATGTTACAACTTGATGCTGTTCCTCAGCTGCTTGAGTATCACCCCGATGTCATGTTTCAACAAGACGGTGCACCACCTCATTGGGGTTTGGAGGTCTGTGCCCATCTTGATATGACCTTTCCTGGACGATGGATCGGTCGTGATGGACCAACGGTTTGGCCTCCACGCTCTCCTGGCATAACCCCATTAGACTTATTTTTATGGGATTATGTCAAGGACGAGGCCTACCGAACACATGTACCAGATATTGCAACCCTGCGACAACGGATAACCAGAGTCAATGCATCGATCCTTCCAGCGATGTTGGCTAATGTGTGGACGTCAATTGAACATTGACTAGATGTGCTACGTGCTACCAAAGGTGCTCATGTGGAAGTGTACTCATGTTTGAAAAAAAAAAGACTTGGATAGTTTCCCAACATTTTGTCATCAGTTTCATATTTTTATCTTACTTCTAGCCGATGTTATTAATTTGGGTAATCAGGGAAAGTCTTTTCGGACACTCTGTATAAAAATGAAAGCCAGCGGAGCGGGAGCCCGGAGTCCGCCGCGGAACTGGGTTGGCGGGAAGACGGGTGAAAGCCGGCCGTGACTCACTGAGCCGCGCCAATCCTCCGCCGCGCCGCCATATAAGGCCACGGTCCCCGCAGTGCCGCGTACTGCGCTGCGTGTGCGGGGTGTACGGGGGGAAGGGGGTAGGGTCCCACGCGCACGCTACCCCGCGCACCCTTCACGCGTTCACTGTCCCCCCCGTCCAACTCCGCCCGGCTCGCTACAGCGTACCGTGTTTTCCCTGCCGCTTACCGCCAAGATCCTTCATCAGTCGTGTCTACCGGCGGTTGACAAGTCACGCAATTAATTATCTCCACTCGCGTCACCTTTTAACGACTCCGAACTAACGCTCACAGCTGTTATCATTTCACTAAGATTTTATATTTAACATAATATAATCATGTAATCTTATTTTTCTTTGGTAATTGTATCCAGTTTTTATCTAAGTTTTATAATAGCTGGGTATGGCACAGTAATTTTAATTTATTTTAATATTTTGTGTCAAAATACAATTAGATATGTTGCACGGAACAATTTTCCTAAATGTTTTACAAGTTTTGCTTTGAAAACACAACCAATTACTTTTTTTTTAAATTTTTTATTTAAAAATAAAACCGGATGTGCAGTAAGGAACAATAATTACCTTTTCCTTTAGCAGTTCTAGTGTTTCCATTAAATGTAATCTGTATCGAACACTTCCACTTTAACTTACACGTCTGGCCAGATGCTATCAAGGGCTCATTCAATTTCAGTGATTTCATAAACTCTCTGTCCCTGATATAAAATAACACTTCCTTTCCCTCATGAATATTTCAGCATTATGAAGTGCAATGTAAATCCGTATAACTTGGTGACTTCTATATGTATGTTTATATTCAATAATTTTAGTATTGTTACGGAATGCTAAGTCATTTCAAAGAGGAATTTGTTTCTTTTTTCGCCAAACACATTTCCTGATTGATAATAAAACATGGAAACGACGGAAAAGAGAGGATCCAGTCAGACATTAGGAATTACATATGTGTGTGTGTGATTCAGCATGTCTGATTGGTATTCCTGCAAGAAGAGTTGCAGTTTTTCAAGAATACTTTTTTTATCATGCACGTAATATCAGGAAGTTAGTAACCCCTACTATGTTTAAAATTCTTAAAGATTATTTATTTGGATATTCGTTCGGCATAAATCTCATGTTATGTATTTAAAACTTTATCGTGCACACAAAAGGAACACGTGAAATAATTAACTTGCAGTAACTCCTATGCCATTGTAATATTACACGTGAAACAGCCAGCGCCACGCAGTACAGAGGACTAAGCCGTAAAAGAAACACTTCAGTATTGTGTGGGCAACGTAGAGTCAGGAAAATAAAAACACAAAAATGCTCACAGGATCCTTTAATTAATTAAACCACTTAGATGAAACTCTATCGTGAAATACCATTTATATGCCTTTAGGTCTCCATAGAACGAGGGAAATACAGAAGTGCGACTCTTACAGTGGAAAATGATACCATGTTTTGCGCGACATGTGACGCTATCTGTTGGATGGACCCATAACTACAAAAAAAACCTTGTTCAAATCCGAAGTGTTAGGTTTAGTGTAAATGTAACTACTTGATAATTAATTGATTTAAAAGACTGTGCGAGAAACACTTAATGCTGTTTTGTAATAAAAAAAGCATGTTATATATAAATTAATAGGAGATGCCACATCACAAAATATGTGGCTACCAAGATAAAGTGAATAAATTTCCACTGGTTTGTTTACCTGATAAAAACTTATGCATTATTTCTCCAAATGAGTGTAGCTATGTTAGTAATATGTAATGAAAGCTATTATCCAGCGGTTAGGCACAAAACTACTTCAAAAAACTAGGTCTCAGTACCGGCAATTATAGTTTCTCCTCGTATATGTGTCTGTGATAGCAAGTCACTACAGACGAAGAGAGACATCTCAACTGAAACTTCCCATCAATTGCCTTGAGTGATTTCGAGACAGAAGCACAGACGCATAGACAGGTGACCTTATAAGCCTATTTTATTTACTTTTATATTTAAAAAATAAAATAAATATAAACAGGCAGGACAAAGTCTGCTGGGTTCTTCTAGTATATATATATATATATATATATATATGTGTGTGTGTGTGTGTGTATATATATATATATATATATATACACACAAAAACACATACGTATTTTACCTAGAATCTAAAATGCTCTGTGATTGTTTCAGCAGCTCTTAAAGTAGAGGCTCTGTTCTGGTTAGTTTCCAGGCGTGCCTCTTGCTCTTCAGATGTTTCAGAAGATATACTGGCTGAGAGTAGCCGCGCATTTCTGGTTGATCTTCCGATGTTTGACTTGTTACGTGGCATTTCAAATAATTGCTAGTATTTAATGTTTTTTTGATAGCTACTATGCCCAAAGATAGTTTGATTGCGTGTGATGCAAATGTAATTGGCCTAAAATTAATATAATAATAGTTATTAAGATAGCACTTAAATTTTATACTTGCTTACCATTTATTAATCAATATCACAATTTCTATTTAATATCATTAAACTTACCAATAACTTATCACAGCCATAATCAGTATTTGTTATTATTTTTTGCTATGTGTTCCTTGAGTTATAGCAAAATATATATTGTATAAATAAATTACATAAGACTTACAAAGATAGTTTAGTTAAGTGTGGTACAAAAATATTTAATGCTTATTGACAGATAAACCGTCCAAAGATATTTAATAGTAATAATAGTTAATGATAGCTGCAGTACACAGTGTTGCCCGGGCTGAACACATGGTGACAAAAATAGAGAAATGAGAGAAATATGATAGAGAAATGAGAGAAATACAGAAATGACACACAATTGCTGTTTGTATGTCTATGACTATGATTTTCTGTTTATCCATGGCGGTCGGTTGAAAGGAATATAATTTTTTTGCGCTGCAGCACCATCTAGTGAAGATTTATAACAAAATGGATATCGTGAAAATATTCTCCGTGTTCAAATATTTAGGCGTACCGATTTTCATGGCGATCGGTTGAACGGTTTAGAAGCTGCAGCGCCATCTAGCGGCGAGTTACAAAAAAAATGAAATGGATAGCACTGAAACCTTCTTCATGAAAAGAAAACACTTCGATGTGCCTACTTTCATGGCAATTGGTCAAACGGTGTGTGAGTTTATCGACGTCATACACACACATACATATATATATATTCACTATACGGTCTCTACTCTAAAGCCTAAGTTACATTGAGCGAGTTTACTGAGAAAATATTTTCATACGTGCATTTGTATCACTTTATTTGAAATTAATTTATTGGTGTATTTTAATTTAACGTTTGTGAAAATGGTATTAACTGTTGTTAATAAGTTGGTAATTGGATTAATTATTTCTAGCTTAACAAACCAAACGCCAGCCATGTAGTGTGCTGTGGAAGAGAGGAAGCATTTACATGCACATGCCCACGTTTGATATGAACTTGCGAATTCATGTTCACCTGCGAACATTGACGAGCAGAAAAAAAAACCTGAGTAAGTAGGTTAATAGATTCAGAAATTTTCCGCATATTTCCCAATTGAAATCAAATTCATTACGGCTGCTCATGGCCACTGCGTCACTGCAGTGACTCTTGAAAGCATAGCATTATCATTTATAATATGAAGCGACCGCACCTGGCATGTCTCGGAGGAGCGTTGTTGGTTGGCGACACCGCGTCGAGTAGCATGGATGTCGGGCCCGAGACGGAAATCCAGGCCCTCTTCAGGGACCGCGAAGTCCTCGTGACCGGGGGGACAGGTTCGCTGGGGAAGATGGTCATACAGAAGATCTCGCGAAGCTGCCCGGGCGTCAAGAAAGTGTATGTACTCATACGGCCCAAGAAGCAAATGTCGGTGGAAGAGAGAAAGAAGGTCCTGTTGGAAGACGTGGTAAATCTCCGCAGTATTTTAAGCGGGTGCCTCCCATTTCAGGTCATGATTTTTAATTTATATTAATAACTTATCAATTTTTAGACTTTTTCAATTGTTTAACTTTCACGAAATGAAAAAAATATACATAGAGCAGACTTTTTGCATAATTAGCTGCCAAAGTGACATTTTTTGACGTGTTTCGGTTGTACAAATAAGGAGAATTTAATTTATTGCTGAACTGAAACTTTTTAGGTTTAACTGCAATGCCACTGGCTACTTCATGATATGGTTTGCATTTCTATCACAAGAACCCATTTCATGTTTCTTGGCTGTCAAAATCGTAACAAATTTGAGAATTTTGAAATTCCAGGTAAAATTAATTAATATTTTCTGAAAGAAATTCAAACCATTTCTTGAATTAGCCAGTGGCATTACAGTTAAACCTAAAAAAGTTTCAGATCTGCAATAAATTAAATTCTCCTTATTTGTACAACCCAAAAAGGTTTAAAATGTAACTTCGGCACCTAACTATGCAGAAAGTATGCACTGTATATATTTTTCATTTCGTGAAAGTTAAACAATTGGAAAAGTCTACAAGTTTATCTGTAATTATTGTAAATATAAAATTTTGACTTGAGATGGAGGCACCCCCTTAAGAGAGAGTGTTGGCTAACCTCGACCCAAAAGGGGTTCGGGGACTGGTGGTCGCGTGATACGGCAGCAAACAACACAAGTCATTTTCTATCACGATTACTACTATGCAAATACATGTTGCAGTGCACAGAATCGATTAAGACCACGATAGCATATTTTTATGCATATTCTGTTTCTGCTGTCATTTCCTTGGGAAGCTATCATATCAATAATCGATATACGATTAATAAAAATGCATTTAAAGACTATAGGACTAATATACATAAAAACCGTTAAGGCGAATAGTTACGTTTGTTTAAATAAAGACTAGAGCCACCTTAGTAACTTTGCAGATAAGCACGACCTTAGTTTTTTGTTTACGATGCTAGTTTTACTGGGCGAGTATCCGTTTCTGTATTAAACACATCGTGGCCAGAATTTCAGTATATAGAATTTACTTACTTTAATTTCAAGTAATTTGTATGATCTAATTTCAAGTGGTTAACATTTTAAAGGAATGAAAAATTAAATTTTTTGATATTTCACTCAATTACATTCGTTTCCTTTGGGGTTTCACGGCCAACATTACCGTTTCGCCCACCAGTATTCATTAACCCTCTGACCTGAAAAAAAAACCTAATTGATCAATTGGCCAGGCACCATGCCCACATCGATGTCACCTTATATTTCGCATAGGGGATGACTTGCTTTTGTCTCTGAGCTAACTATACAATCTGAAAAAAAAAAATTGCTTCCATAATTTTGTTCACAAATCCAAACGCAATAAATAGTTTCTGCTGGATATAATCATACATACCCTTCAGCAGCCTCATTACTTGTTAAGGGCATACGTTGGAACTGTGTTCATTTTGATTTGATGGGAGCTCCACTTTGATAAGTATATAATTTGGCTTGTAATTATTTGTATTATTTTTGTTAACCTGCTCAAACTCTTAAGCCAAGATTGAATTCATTGTCTTTGTCAAAAGTTGTCCGCTGCAAATTATCATGGTAATGTTAATTCGTCCTACAGGCTCAGTAAAATAGTAACGCACTCACGCATCATAGTCCTAGGTGAACGAGTACACACTCGGTAGACAGCACGCACTTGTACAATGTAGGCGTTCTCTGTCATTACATCCAATCACCATGACCATTAAAAAGTCCTTAAAATTATCCAGTGGTATTCACCTAAAAATTTCTTAAATACCAACATAGTTCTTGGTGAACATTTTACACCGGCAAGAATTTTCGCCGCATCGGCGCAAAATTAGACGCGATAAAATAATACTCATTCGTGGCCGTTATATTTAAACAGTTAAGTCCACCGAACCGTTAAATTAGATTCTGGTTACATATTAAGTAAAAACAATTAAAGGCTAGGCAAAATCTTGGCAAGAAAATGAAAAGTTCTGATATTATTTTTGAAAGATTTGTGCAATGGGAGTGCATGAATTGATGTAAGCTTTTGGACATACGCCATTGCTAAGAAAAGTTCTGAGAATGGCACCTTCTTAACTCGCCACGTGAGGGGTTCATGCCGGCTGCGCCCCCAACTGCCACAGATCAAAGCAAGTATCAGCATACCAAGAGCTAAAGTTATATTTTAGGGGCCAAATTATTTGCACAGGAGTTTACTTGACACGATTAAACCGCATTTTCCAAAAGTACTAGGTACCTACCGTAGTTAAAGTTTAAGCAATTCCATAACGGCTCGTCTCTCTTTCTAGCAGCCTAAGTTCTCGCTGGTTGGCAGAATCCAGATGTCCGTGATCCCTCTGGTCAAGATCGACCAATGGGAAAGCCGCTCCTCCGCGAATGAACTACCGCCGCCCTCGAAGTACGCCGCGCGCACATCACTCCAACCTCACGTCCGATACAATATATATATTTTTTAATTAATTGTATCGTCAACAGCTCTACGCTAAATACCAGAGACTCAATCCTTATTTGATATTCTTTATAACACTGTTTATAATCACCATAAATTCTTTTCAAATTCACACCCAGGCCTTACCCGGACGAGTCCTGTACCGCTCGCTATCAGAGAGTAGAGCGCCGGCCGCTTCACCGCGACTGCAGCGCATCGATGCGCCGATTACGCGAACCACAGTCCAACGAAGCGCTGTGCTCCACTGACAAGTTTGTCTACTCATCTTGCACAGCTTCTACCGAATAATACCTTGTCATTATGAATACAAACTACTAAAGGTGAAAGAATTAAGTGTGAGTTATTTTACATACAAATTCCTACAAATTCATACAGTAAAATATGTACATTTTTTGACATGATAACGTCTTATAAATCTATGAACGCCGGCTGCACGCACGAAAGAGCATGACTCATTGTCACGTTCCGCCTGAGCCGAGCGTGCAAGCGAGAGCGCGGAGCAAGCGATAGAGAGGCACGATTGGCCTAAGCGTTCGGCTTGTGACGCATCTATCTCTCTTCCACTCCATCGGCCGATGCGTCCGAGTAGAAGAGAGACAGCGGCAGCACACAACCTACACGTGAACTGTTTTGTCAACTGTTTATAAAGGTAGTTATCAAGTAAAAATATCGTCCATAAACCGACTATACAGACATCCCCCTTTTTTATATATTAAAATCATTGAGTTACTAACTCTTCAAAGAGTATTATACATAACAGAAATAAACTTAAGGACAAATATATCTGTGAATGGGTATAGGCTATATATACCTACACATATACAGACACAAAAATGATATCAAATCACGATTTCACGACCGGCAGGTCACAAGGCCAATTGTTTGGAAGAATATCTACCAAGAAAAGTTACTTCGCGTATGGGAACACGTGTTTATAGCATGGCACAGTCTAGCAATTTCTTGTCTCCTAAATACCAAATATCTCATGGAATGTCGCAGGTGTTTGACCGCATGAAGCGCGAGCGGCCAGACTCGGTGGACAAGATAGTGTTCGTGGCTGGAGACTGCGCTAGCCCTCGCCTGGGCCTCAGTGACTCGGACTACCACCACCTGACCCAACATGTCAACATCGTGCTGCACCTGGCCGCCACGGTCAGGTTCGACGAGCACTTGAAGGTGGCAGTGGACACCAACATGAAGGGCACCATGGAGATCATCGCCCTCTGTCGCGACTGTGTCTCCCTAAAGGTGAGTGCTCTAGTCCTCGCCTGGGCCTCAGTGACTCGGACTACCACCACCTGACCCAACATGTCAACATCGTGCTGCACCTGGCCGCCACGGTCAGGTTCGACGAGCACTTGAAGGTGGCGGTAGACACCAACATGAAGGGCACCATGGAGGTCATCGACCTCTGTCGCGACTGCGTCTCCCTAAAGGTGAGTGCTCTAGTCCTCGCCTGGACCTCAGTGACTCGGACTACCATCACATGACCCAACATGTCCACATCGTGCTGCACCTGGCCGCCACGGTCAGGTTCGACGAGCACTCTAAGGTGGCGGTGGACACAAACGTGAAGGGCACCATGGAGGTCATCGCCCTCTGTCGTGACTGCGTCTCCCTAAAGGTGAGTGCTCTAGTCCTCGCCTGGGCCTCAGTGACTCGGACTACCACCACCTGACCCAACATGTCCACATCGTGCTGCACCTGGCCGCCACGGTCAGGTTCGACGAGCACTTGAAGGTGGCAGTGGACACCAACATGAAGGGCACCATGGAGATCATCGCCCTCTGTCGCGACTGTGTCTCCCTAAAGGTGAGTGCTCTAGTCCTCGCCTGGGCCTCAGTGACTCGGACTACCACCACCTGACCCAACATGTCAACATCGTGCTGCACCTGGCCGCCACGGTCAGGTTCGACGAGCACTTGAAGGTGGCAGTGGACACCAACATGAAGGGCACCATGGAGATCATCGCCCTCTGTCGCGACTGTGTCTCCCTAAAGGTGAGTGCTCTAGTCCTCGCCTGGGCCTCAGTGACTCGGACTACCATCACCTGACCCAACATGTCCACATCGTGTTGCACCTGGCCGCCACGGTCAGGTTCAACGAGCACATTGACATCAATGTGAAGGGCACCATGGAGGTCATCGACCTCTGTCATGACTGCGTCTCCCTAAAGGTGAGTGCTCTAGTCCTCGCCTGGGCCTCAGTGACTCGGACTACCACCACCTGACCCAACATGTCCACATCGTGCTGCACCTGGCCGCCACAGTCAGGTTCGACGAGCACTTGAAGGTGGCGGTGGAGGCCAACGTGAAGGGCACTCCAGCAGGCATCGAATGTGTCTCAAGGTGAAGACCAAAAGGTTCATCCTTAACCTAACATCTTAAAATTTCGTGGTCTTCACAAATCTAAAATAATGTTAATCTGAGAAAAACAAAATCAGGTACTGTTACGCTGTGACAGTGTAGGTAAATATGATGAAATACATAAATACTACCATTGACATTATACACTGCTGTAACAGTGGACCTTTTAGTTTCTCAAGGACAATAGGAATGAACAGAAACAAGGTGTGATTCCGTCTGAATATAAATACTCTATATTTATTTAAATGATGAAATTTATAACAGTTGAATGAGAGACTAATATATCAGAGGTATTAAAATGTGTTAAAATATAATTTCAATTACATAATTTAAAAAGGCTCTCGGATATGTTAAAAATACGGGCCGGCCATAATTAGATTATTGAAGGTTTCATTTAATATAAATAAACAAATTTAATAAAAAAAATATAAATAGGCACAAACAATCCTAATGTAAGCGCTTAAAGTCAATAACGAAAGTTTTATATAGTTCTTATCTCTTCAAACATAGTAATTTAAATGATATTCAAAAGGTTCATAAATATTGTAGGACTGTAGGTCTTAAGTTCGCTGGCCGAAGTCCAGCAGTCAACATGGCGTCAGGGCACCAGTTTGTGGGAGTGTGCGAATATGCTGCTAGGCCCGCATCCGGCTCTTGGACCTGTCTGTGAACAGTCCGAATCAAACATGATCAGAACTGGTACACAGACAGTTACCAAACTGGGCAGAAAATGCCTGCAAAATGATAAGGGGAGTTCAGGGAATAAAACTGATAGCAACTCACCAGACAGGGAAGGTAGCTTCTAGAGCCCGAAGCGTAGCACATCCGGATCTGAAGATCGCGGAATCGTGGGAGTCGTGGGCGTTTCCATAATTTAAAAAAAATATATATATAAATAATAACTACCATGCTGTGTACAGACGGACTAAACTACTTAAATAATTTATAGGGATAGCATCCCTTGTCTAATTGGCTACATCTTCGGTTACGGCCGGATAGAAGTCTTGCTGTGCTTCTAGCCAATCCGCCGATAATGTAATGCAGTCCGTCTGGAATCGCGACGCGGTGTCCCCGGAGGGCCCGCATCTCTTAATTAAAAGGAATAACTCAATCAAAAGGTGGGGGGGAGACTTTGGCGTCCGGACCGAAAGGTTCTGAAGTTACACGAAGATCCCCGAAGGGCTAAGCAGACGGAAAAGGCGCTCGCCGCGCGCTCACCCGAGTCGCAGGCGGACTAAGGTCGCAATCGCACCGCGACTGCTTCCAAAGTCGATTATGACAAGCTCTCTCTTATGGGAGGGATTAGTAGTGCGCTCTGGCGGCCAAGAGGAGAAACTGGAGGGAGGTTAGCAATGTCACCACCAGGTGTCGCGGGCGTTAGCTCCACTCGCTGGCGACAAGTGCAGAAGTTACTATTTCTGCCACTAGATGTCGTGTGTGGTCCATATTTGCACATATTTTTTCTGTGGCAAATCATCCTTGAAGTAAACCACTGCATGGCGAGTTCACGTCAGGGCAATGATCCTGGGCTAAATTCTGAGAACCAAAAGGGGGGGGGGACTGGGGGGTGAGGGTGGACGAAAAACGCAACGAGGCTGGGAAAGAAGGTCCACGAGATACTTGGTCGTGTCGAGACTTGCTGGGCTCAGCGGGCCTCTAAGAAATAGAGCGTGCAAGCCAGAAGCTGCTCTATGCAAATTTAGTCATGTAGGGAATTAATATTACAGACCACAGACGTGACTGCAAGCGGGAGAAATGTCATCCGGGCTGCTAACGACGTCTTTAGACTTGCAAATATCAGATTGGCCCCTGAGAAAAGGTGCCTCAGGACACTGCAGCAAAGTTTAACTAAGTAGAGTACACCACCCTAACAAAGTGTAAATCACCTTTTTGTAACCAAATTATATGGAAAATAAAATTTCCAAAAATAATTTAAAATTATAATAAAAATTTAAAAAAAACTTGCCGAAATACCTAACTTCCGGCACAGTACATAAAAAAAAAATAGTATTATTGAGTTCAGACTGGGAGTTTAAGTTTGCTAACAATGGCGATTAAAATGTATCACAAATTTCTTCCTTGTTGATATTTGTGATAGTTGACTCACGCCTGTAGAAAGTGCGTATTATAAATAGGTAGGTAGGTCTACCTATTAACAGATAACACACTCTACTAAGAAAGAGGTTAATTGTCACTAAGTGGATGGCCTTGATACTGAAAGAAAAGTTTACAATGTGTACGTTCCAGGCCACAGTGTTCGTGTCCACGGCTTATTCCAACTGTATCTACGAAGAGGTCAAAGAAGAATTCTACGATCCGCCCATGGCAGTGGACGACCTGCTCGCGCTGCTGGACAGACTGACTGCATCGGAGCTCGACCTCCTGTGTCCCAAGTGAGAAAAATATTTCATACTAAAATTACTCTTTTTTTTTTCTTTAGCTATGTGAATATTTATGGTTTACTGCCACTCCATTTATCGTAGCTGTTGTTTTTTTTTTTGCATATATGAAAAACTGCAAAGAATTTGATTTAATATTTTGTTTTGGACATACGCCATTGCTGGTTATACTGTATGTCATAAGAACAGGGCCACAACTAGAGTCTCTGGCAACCGGGGCATTAATGGATTCATGCGACCCCCCTCCCCCCTCTTATTTTTTGCACACATACCATACCAATAAAGCGGATGTCCGGGGGCTTTCCCGCGGAAAAATGGTGCTATTTAAGCGTTTTCCATACCTACATGTAACAGTTTCTGTGCTACTGTAACTTCCATGCAAAAACTTTTTACCAGTTACCAGTTGTAGTAGGAATTACAATGCAAGCGATTTCGGCGCCCCCACAGCTTTGCGCCCGGGGTGTACGCCACGCTTGCCCCCCTCTCCCCCCCTAGTTGCGGCCCTGCATAAGAAACCTCAATAACAGACAAAATAAATAAATATGCAAACACACATAAAACAAGCCAAAATCAGGCGATTTCAAAAAGTAAAAACGTAGACAAGCACAGAAAATTCTGTGAAAGAAATTAGTCAAAAAAATTATCACAGAACAGGCGAACACAGTGGGCTAACAACGTCGAGACGGTAACAACAAGAACAGTAAATAGATTTTAAAAACGACTTTGAGCGACACAATGACAAGCAGAAGATAGCAATGAACAAAAAAAAAATTGACAGCACAACGACAACACAGAGACCCGTAGGTCAACCTAGCGATGTGTCAGAACAGGTATTATGGACATCACAAATACGACGACGATGTTAGTCTGCTTTGTTTCATTGCTGGGTTCGCATGTTTTGCATTTCGTCGGTTTAGCATCATAGTTGGGTTCTTCGGTTTGTGGCTGTATTCTCCAAGTTCGTTTTTTTTTTTATCTATTTACTGTTCTTGTTGCAACTGTATCGCCGTTTTTAGCTCACTGTGTCCTTCTGCACTGTCTATGGTTTTGATATTTGACATCGCCTGATTTTGGCTTGGATTTTGGGTGTTTAGAAATATTTATATTTTCTTTGTTATTGAGGTTTCTTATCGCATACAGTATAAAGAGCAGTGGCTTACGTTCAAAACAACATATTAAGAACCATTCATAGAACCATCGCAAGAACCATTCATAGAACGTGCAAGGAATTTGTCACCAAAGGCTGGAGATTAAAAACAATTCTCAAAATCCTTCGTGTTCATATTTAATAATATGCTGCCGGACTGGTTAGGTTAAGTTAGTTTATATGTAATCATTAAAATCCGAGACATATAAGCACACTATAAAAAAGAACATTTCGCAGAAGGAAATTTAATATTATGATTATTACAGCAAAAGAAAAATATATTTATAACCGACCATTTTATTTGCATTATAGTAACCTCTTCAATTTAAGAATATGAACTGTTTCATTTTAAATTTTGACCTGCCATAATCTTGAATACTTTTTGTCAAGGATATTGGGGGCCTGGCCGAACCCGTACGTGTTTTCCAAAGCGATGGCAGAGAACGTGGTGCTGACGCGGTGTAAAGGTGTTCCAGTGTCTGTCGTGAGGCCTTCCATGGGTGAGTGAACACGTGAACACGTGAGCACGTGTAGGCACTGTCGATGGGTGCAAGCATGGCGCTAAAGGGCATGTCTTGGGCAGAATTGTTACAAACTTGAATTATTTTTTAAAATCTTTTTATTTACCAATCATGCAGTGATTGTTAAAACACATACATGAGTTGCCATTTTCTCCCCAATAAATTGTCAAATTTTAGGAAAACTGATATACACGGTTGAGCCTGAACTCTACCTATGGAATATGGGCGCAGGTTCATCTCGAGAAAAAAAAATTCATATATACGACTTGTGGTATAGAGTGCTTCCCCAAAGGCTGACACGTCTTGAAGTTTGGGGCAAAGAAACATTTTTATCGTAAATAATAGAGAAATTATTTAGGATATAATTTTTAGTTAGGATGATATTTAATTGAATGAGGTTTTACAACCACCGCGAGTTTTGTCACTTTAGAAAAATTATTTCATTTAGATAGTTCAGGGTGGCAAAATTATTTCATAAAATAATTAGGGGTAACGCTTTTATGTCTCCCTTTTTTGTGGCACGTTACCACCCCAAATTATTTAAATTAAATTATTTTGCTACAGTTAAAAATGTTGCTGTGAATGTAGAACTTAATTAATCCAGACGCTCAGTGTTACATCTTAATAACGTTCTCTATTTACAAATAAAATGTTTGAAAACATATACCAGTATTGGAAAGCACTTTAGACCATAGTCGTGTTGACCCTACAGTCGAAGTTTGTTGGTCGATTTCTGACTCATTTCTCTCTTCCTCTCTCTATCTCTCTCTATTGTGCTGTTACTATTTTCAGAATGCACAGTAATGATTTATTTTAATGATATTATTATTTATAAAACTTATTATTTTGATTGTTATTATTATTATGAAATTTTATTATTTAATTTGTATATTGTTCGCCCGCAAAAGTTATTTAAATATATTTTTATTAATTATGTATATCTACGAGAGCTATGCTCTATGACCTGAAATGGACTTATATGGACAGTCAATTGAGTATACCCCTCTAAGAACTAATGAACTTAACGAATGAATGATGATTTTATTCGGGGTATTACTTTAAGAAATTTTCATTGTTGGAAATTTTCGTTTTAAATTTACCGCATTTCTGTGTTTTCAATTGTATTAATAAGTGTTATTTACGGTATTTATATTGTAAATTACGCTAACAGATTTTGGTTTCGGCCAATGAGAGGCCGTGTTTTAAAGGTGAGGCGTCTAGAACGTCTTAATTAATAAGAAAGAATGGTTGTATGAAGGCGTCTGATGCCGACGCAAAGGCGCGAGGCCTATTTTAAATTTGAAAGATAGCTAGCTAAATTATGCCATCCGACACTCAGGATGAGCTTAATCGACGTATAAATAAATAATGTGTAAAATTATAAGGGCATATTCTGACGGATATGTTATTAGGAGTGAAAATCTGTAAGTAAAGATCTTGCATTTTGTATCGCCCATAGACATACCCAGCTGTATGTAATTTCGTCGTAAATCACTCCGATTTGACTACAAACTGATTAGTTTTCACGTAAAAGTTGTCAATTATCATGAACTACGTCATGAATTGTTATTTCCAAGATTTAAATTATTATTTTATTTTGTGATACCCAGAGGTGAAACGGGAGTACTAGTTTCGTGTCTCTACCATATAAACTGAGTTAAGCCAAGGCAAATACGAACCCAAGTATAAATATCAATAATAATCATACTAATTAATTGTGCTAAAATTTCAAACATCTTTATGTTATGTAAGAATGCGTCTGTAAAAACATCATTTGATTGATTTTCTGAACTTACACTAACGAACTTTTGTGAACGATTCTTGTGTGCTACGTATAATCCTGATATTTAATTTACATAAGCGCATATCCACGAGTCATGTTCAGTATCGTTAGGATTTTTTTTCTGTGATTTTATCCAATTATATTAATATTGATTCTATCTCTACACATATGTTAGTGGTCCCTGATGAATGGCCATTTTATTCTTAATAATAAAAACCTGAATTCTATCCCTATGTGTTGATATATGTTACCTAGCTACCTGTGTCCAAGAGTATGTGCTTTATGATAAATAACATTTTATGCATGTTTCTAAGGGTCACAGTACAAGAGCATAACAATACCATTGACACATGTATATATGTATGTATGTATATATATATATATATATTGAAAAAGTGACAACCAGTGTATATCGTCCCGATAACACACACACACAACAAAAGGGTCTATTTATAAATCAACGAGTACTATGAATGGTACTGGCGCCAGCAGTAAGCATACACCAACAAGAGTAGCAGTAAGCAGCAGCACAGAGAGTGGCTACCACAACGTGGGGCCCAACACACCGAATAAGTTTACAAGTACACTATCTTTCTAACTCTCTCTATCTCTTCCTCTCTCTATCTCTCTCTATCTCTCTCTATCTCTCTCTATCTCTATATATCTCTATATATCTCTATATATCTCTATTTCTCTCTATCTCTATCTCTCTCCTCTCCCTTCCTCTCTCTCCTCTCCCTTCCTCTCTCTCCTCTCCCTTCCTCTCTCTCCTCTCCCTTCCTCTCTCTCCTCTCCCTTCCTCTCTCTCCTCTCCCTTCCTCTCTCTCCTCTCCCTTCTTCTCTCTCTGTCTTCCTCTCTCTATCTCTGTCTCACTATATCTATATATCTATATCTATGTATATATAATTATAATATAAATAGAGTAGTAGTAGTAGTAAAATCTGATTCTACGCCAGGGGGTGGCTCGTGGATCCGGCCGCAATTTTGGATTCTCGATTTCTCTTGCTCTCTCATTCCACTAATGCTACAGTCGTATAGGGGCGAGGGTGATAAGTATGGCATGTGGCTATTTAAATGACTCTTGGTGAGAAGGGCGTTATGATGGCAATGGCATCTACTACCGGGTGTCATTTTGAAATTTTCTCCTGTTCCCTCACTACCCCCTATGTCATTATAGGATGGTGGCAAGAGAGGTATCAGAAGAATCTGGATGATGAAGATGGTTGAATGGTAATGCGTTCTGGTGGGGCCACTTGGACGATCATGCAGATAGTTCTTACACCACGTACTAGCAAGCGCTAGCATAGCCATTCACCACCATCTACTGTAACATAAGTGGAATGAGAAAGCGGGGGAAATTTAGAACCCATGATGGCGGGTGGAAACACAATTTACCGCCTGGCGTTGAATCGGAATTTTCCAACTACTTACATTCTATGATGTAACCTCATTCTCCACTAGTAATGACTGAAAAAATTCGCGGGATTAAATGGTGTCGAGGGTAGACGCCATAGTTCTTCGTATAATCGAGCAATCCCACTCGTAGGCCGCTGTCTTGTGAGATGCTCCATTGTAGGAGTCTCTGGTTTGATACGTCTTTGGTTGAGAGTTTCTCACCGACGTAGAATCATTCAGATGAACCACTAAGAATGACTATTTGAATTTTAGCCTGTCAAGAAATGAATCCGCAAAATATTACGTGCTCTATCTGTAAGCATCTCAAATGCAAAACATACATTAAATTACTTCATTTTTTTTAAAAGATGAAATCAACTGTTAATACAGTCATTGTTAAATGTTCACAGTGTTGTCAGCGTTCAAGGAACCTACACCAGGATGGCTAGATAACGTGTATGGTCCGATAGGAATTGCCTTGGGAGTTGGCTCCGGCATTTTACGCGTAGCTTTCGCCGAAGCAGATTACGTGATTGATACGATACCAGTGGATATCGTCACCAACGCTGTCATAGCTTCGACCTTATCTTCAAGTAAGAGGTAAGATACTACTGTCCCTTATGTTACTAACAGATGAAGGCTGTTTGGTGGTTCGTGTTCACAAACACCAGAGCCCAGTACAGTCTTGGGCTCGTAAGGTTTATTTTAGTGTGAAAACGGAAAGTAAATTTGTTCAGCAGTTTCCTGTAAAAATGTGTGCACCATTACATTTTGCAATGCAGTAGGTCCTTTAAACCCATTTCAGTGTATTAGTGATATATAAAATAACGCTTATCACAAAGTTTCTCTGAGAATTAATTTATATTGTTTGGTTTTTTGTGAGATAAAGAATTTGAAGAAAAAAAAGTCAATAAGTGTAGCTTAAATATAATG